>NC_136904.1:43078761-43202232 GCF_949606895.1 Notothenia rossii
TTCAAAATGTAATTTTCTTTTTAAAAAAAAGAACATAAAAAAATATTAAGAAGGTCCACAGCAACGACAACATGAAACACCCTTTAATTTACTGCAACGATATGTCGGGAAACCCCCTCAAGGGGGCCCCAGGCATTACGCGCCAAAACTGCTTCTTAATTTCAGTTTCGTTGCTCCGCTCCGGGGGTGACTTTACTGGCATTGATCTGGAACATTGACCTTGTATAAGATTCACAAGTGGACCTTTAACAAAAAAGCTTGAGTACCCCTGTTTAGATAGCTAACTTTAGTCTAGTTATCTCAGTGGGTCTCAAACGGTTTGTTTTAAAAGCGGAGTGATTTGTAAAATATCTATAAAGAAATAGAAAATCTGTTTACAGTTCTGTTTCATATGTATGTTTAGAGATGTATCCGTAGATCTCTTCATTTTGCTCTCAAATTGCACCAGATTGATGCCTTTAACTTCAATATTTAAAAAAAAATCTTCCCGGACCCCACTAGAGGAGGTGAGGACCCTTCTAGAGGAGGTGAGGTCCACTCCCCACTTGTAAAAATAGCACTTTACCCCTGCTTACACCTATATGCCGTGAGCTGAATACCGAGCCTTCATTGTAACAGTCGCGGGTACACTGTGTGTGCGTGTGGGGAGTGTTGCAGTAGAAAATTCAACTGTAGCGCTGGTGCATTAATGGGAAACCCTTAATGTTTGAGCACCCTCTATGAAATTTCAAGCTACCCCACAGCACCCCCTAGAGAAAATCTCTGGCGCCGCCACTGCCTCCGCATATGCCAACAAGGGCATTTGGTACAGTGGGGGAGGAGCAGCTTTTCCTTCAATGGTGGAAATTATTAGTCTGACACACAATGAGCGGATGCACGCCACACAACAACAACCACATGTTATTAAAATGGCCATAAAAGTAGCTACAGAAATAAAAAAAGACATTATTAAACCTTTCCATTGACCAAACATGTTAGTAAACCATTCTTCTAAGGCAGTGGTTCTCAACCTGTGGTACGCGTACCACTGGTGGTACGCCAGCTCCCGCTAGTGGTACGTGGAGGAATCTGACATATAATAAATATTTTAAAAATAAATATTTTAAAAATATATATATATTTTTTTTACTTAAAGGAGACCTATCATGCTATATTTGAATAATATATTGTAGGGCCATACCTATATAAGGTATAATTATACGTTTTTTTTTTCGAAATACTAAACAGATCATGCATTTTAGCCAAGCCTCATTTCGCTCTATTTTCCTCTCCTCCACCCTGTCTTTGCATGCGCCACAGCTGACCACGCCCCCCTGCAAAGGAGGGGGCTGAGTTACGAGCGTCATGTTACCATGCTGTTACCATGCCAGGCAACCTCTCATTCCCCTGATTGGTGGAGAGTTGGCCATATAGGCGGAGCTCCTCGTCACTGACGTCAGACTATTTTTTGTCATAGCACTTAAGATATTCATTGCTATCGGGATGTTAAGAGCATTCCATGGAATATAACAAAAACACTATTATTACTGCAAGAGCAGCTGATGGTAAGGACCTCAGACAACTTCAATTTAAAACAGGCTATAGGGACAAGTGCCATCAGTTTGAGGCTTGATTGAATAACATTAATTAAAAAATAAATCATACTATCAAAATACTACAACGAATGAAAATAAGCTTGAGATAATTGAAACTGTGGTTTAAATTAGTTCTAATAGGCTATTGTTATTTTTTTATTTAGAAACTAAAACTTTTTTTTTTTTTTATTTCTAGCGTTGCTAATGACGACCATACTACCCGTGAACGATTAGCGAGCGTTGCAAGCAAGCTAAAGAAAGAAGAAAGCTGAATGATGTTAAAACCGTGGCTCAAAACGGGAGGTATTCGGAAGAGAAGTAGAATATTACCAGTGAAAGTGAAAAAGTGAATGAGGAAGAGGACAGTCATCAACCGAGCACAAGCGCAGGCTCCGCAAGCAACGCAAAAGTGATATGCAGAGCCGCTGTGATGGAGGAGAGAAGTGACTCAGGAAGAAGGCATTTGCTCAAAGAATGGAGAGAGGTCAAAAGCTGAAAAAGCACACTTGTCCTTAATTGTTATCTTTTTTCTTATTTTTCTTTTTTTCTTTTTTTACTTTGCCACCACAGAAATGGCAATAGCAAACATCAGCAGACTGAAGATGAGCTATTAGCCCTTAGGCTCATCTGCTCCTGGAGGCTTCATTATTATTGGAACTGAATTCCCAATAGGACATTTTCTGTTACGATGTGGGTTGTTGCAGGAGGCCTACATTCACACTTTGGTATAGGTCCAGGAAATGTCATGTGTCTGTCTACAGTTGACATTTGTTGTGTGAGAATAAGTTATTATTTTGTTCTTTATATTCTCATTTGTGGTGTGTGAGTGAGAGAGAGAGAGAGAGAGAGAGAGAGAGAGAGAGAGAGAGAGAGAGAGAGAGAGAGCACAATAAATAATGTTATTATGAATACATTTGCCTCCGAGTCCTGCATGAACTTTGCATAGACTGTATTTTAACATTGGTCATATGGTGGTACTTGGAGAGCCAACTATTTTCTCAGGTAGTACTTGGTGGAAAAAGGTTGAGAACCACTGTTCTAAGGGACTGTGTATCCCTGATTGTTCATGCATAGTTTTAGATAGGGCAGGAAGGCCTTCTAAAGCCCTTGTGACAGAACCGTCCGGAGCCGTTTTGTTGGGAATAAACGTGCAGCACATCTCACCGAACATTGCGCAAACACTCCCTTTCTCCGCCAGAAGCATATCCAACGCCATCCTATTTTGCACAGCCATAAGGGACGTTGGACCCAATTGTTCAGCTCGACCTTCTACCGCGTCCCTAGTGAGATTGGCCAATCGGAGTATGTTGTAATGTATATAGTTGATCCTTTTTACATTCTTGATAGGGGTCACAGGGAAGATGGCAGAGATAATTGGCAAACTTTCAAACCCTGTAGCTATTTGGTCAGCTAGTTTTTATTCGTTTGGGACCCATCGTGGGATTCCTATGGAATCGATGTAGGTGGGAGAGTTGACAGACAAATCAAAGGAGCCCGGGGCGTAGCGTTTGGACAGCACGTGTCTCCTACGTCGAGTGATGAGGATGGTGTTGAGGGAGGCTTTAGGGTCCGTGGGCACCAGTTTTTCGCCAAGTAACATTAGGGGTGCATGGAGGCGCACCATAGCACACAATCCTACAGATAGTTCGGGGATACGGGTGAACAGGCGGTGGCCCCCACACTAATAGTAGAGACCAGCCCTGGCCCAATGTCCTATACTAGTGCTAGACACGGTGTTGTTACACCAATCCGTAGAGGCATTTCCTAGGTCAAAACGTGGAGATTTTTGGACCATGGCGAAACATGTGTAGCCACCGGCGCCTTTGTTAGGTGTAAATGGGCCTGTCCTAGTGTCATTGCCAATTGGAGGGAAAACATTGGCTAGGGTGGCGCAGTTAGGAGGACTAGCCATCTTGGTCAGTTGTAACATACAGTTGTAACCCCAGGTATCTGTGGGAAACAGGGGCGCAGGGTCAGTGACTAATTGCAGGCGGGCCGTAGCACAGGCTAGGCAATCCCCTGCCATTTGTTCTTGGGCTGTTCGGGCCACCCATTTTAACCATAGATTGTCATCTGTGTATCCTGTGGCCATTTGGATGACGTCTAGAGGTTGAAGTTGGCTATAATCCCCCGTACATTTATCCGTACATGTGATTTTAGACAGGTATTTAATATTAGATGCTGCATGAGGAAGGTTTTGCTCTACCTTGGGTTTAACTTTAATTTCGAAGAGGCCTTGTGGTGAACCCTTTCCTGCATGTACCGCGAGGACATAAAGTCCAGCGTCGGAGAGCACGACATTCTTTAGCGTTATGAGTACCGGATTACAAAACCTAGCGGAGCACGGGACGTTTGGGTTTCTCCTAACCACGTTCATTCTATGTTTGAGGGATCTAACAATTTCCGCCGATCGGTAAGATGGCGTGTATCCCCAGTCATCAGGACCCGAATTTGCTAGGACATTGGACCAGGACTCGTATGCACTGCCTCTGTAAGTGTAAGGACCGCCTTTGACCTTATCTTTGATGCTTCTGTTACATACCGCAGGGGCTAAGCAGACGTATTTGGCTAGGTAGGAATAGGTCCTGTCAAGGTTTCTGCAGGGGGCAATTTTGCACAGGTCGATTCGTACTATTCCATCACTACCTGCTTGGAAAGTGAAGGTTTGTTTCGGAGACATTGGGGTAACTACTACCTCATATTTGGCCCGTTTGACCCTAGTTACGGATTCATCTGGCGGGGGAGTGGAGTCTGGGTGGTCAATGGAATCACATAAAATAAAAATAATGGCAACAGTCACAGTAGAAAACAGGGCTAAGCCTGCGAGACATTTCCAGTTACCATACATAGTTATGCTGTTCGCTCCAATTCTTCTGGTATCAGTAAAACGTCTATGCTAACGTATGGTATTAAAAACCCAAGTTATTAAGAGTGCTGTGGACCAATGGGTCATTTAACCATGACTTTTTAAAGGTTACAATGTACATACAGTAGGGCGAAAAAGGAGATTATTACTCCTAATACTAGTAGCAACCAACAGGTTATCAGGAAATTCAGGGCTCCTTCAGACATTTTCTATTCTTCTCTGAAATGTTTTGGTCCCTGTGTCAGCACTACACGAGGTAAAAAATAAAATAAAACAAAAACATCCCTTAATTTTTTTTTTTTTTTCTTTTAGAAAACAACTCCCTAAATGTGAGTTTACAAAAACAAGTTCCCTAAATGTGGGCTTATAAATGGGGTTCTTTTCCTAAAAAATAGGTTAATAAATGACTTAAACTGTGGGTTAAGATACCATTTCCCTCAAAAAATGGGTTAATAAAAGGACTTAAACTGTGGGTTAAGATACCACTTCCCTCAAAAAATGGGTTAATAACTGAGGTGCTATGTGTAGCTTATAGCAACCTGATCAGAGGGAAGTAGGTTCCTCTGTTTCCCCGTGAAGTCCTGTGTCTTGGTCCTCCAGCTTGCTGATGGCGACTTCTGGGCCGTCTGCTGTAGGGATGTCCTTGAGGTCCTTCTCCTCCAGTCCGCTGATGGCAGCTTCCTAGTCGACCTCCTTGACGATAGCCAGGTCCGTCCTGATGTCGTCTAGGGTCCTTCCAGGTGATTTCCCCGCCGCACACTGGCTCCAGTGGTACCAGATGTCCCCCTTTCCTTCTAGGCGGAAGGCATGGGATGTCCGCTGGGTCACTCGGTATGGGCCGGAGAACCTGGGGTTGAGCCACTTGGGCCTGATGACCTTCAGCCAGACGAACTCCGCTGTGTTGGCCTCGTGCTTCTCGGGTCCCCCTTTGGCGTCAGCAACCCGAGTGGAAAACCCTGACACCAATCCCTTAAGTTGCTGGAAATAGGGTTTCCAACTCATGAGCTCTACTTCCTTTCCTACACTCAAGGCTCCTGGGCCAGAGAACTGATGGCCATGTGTCAGCTCAAATGGGGAGAAACCTGTCCCTCGGTTAATAGAGCTCCTGGTTGACATAAGGGCCAGAGGCAAGGCGTCTAACCATTTCATGCCTGTCTCCTCACATGCTTTGCTGAGTTTCTTTTTGATGTTCTGGTTCATCCTTTCTACCTTTCCCTGAGATTGGGGGTGATAGACAGCTCCGAAACTGTGTCTTAGTCCTAAAGACTGTTCTACTGTGAGTAGGTCATGGTTCTTGAAATGGCTGCCATTGTCTGAACTCACTTTCCTAGGAAACCCATGTAGTGGAATGTAAAGCGTGACTAAGAACTTGATCACTGAGTCTACATCTTCTCTCCTGCATGGCATAGCTTCTGGCCAACCTGTGTATGCATCTACTACAACTAGCAAGTACCTGAACCCTCTTACTTTGTCAATCATGTCAGTGTAGTCAATTATGATTTCTTCTCCTGCCATCTTAGGTAAAGGAAACTTTCCCTGGTGTGGTTTTACAGTGGCTCTGATGTTATGGGTTAAGCAAATTACACATTCTTCTAGGTAATTAGCTATCATGTCAGGTAGGTAGGGGTGTCACCAATGAGTGAGGTGTCAGTTCACCCGAGTTTTACCGCAATGTGTTGGGCCGTGCGCTTCTTCAAGCATTGATCTTATCCATCCTGGAGGTATCACTGGTCTACCATCTGGGGAGTACCATATCCCGTCTTTGTTTGTCGCTCCTCTGTCTAACCATACTGTTTTATCTTGAGAAGACCCTGCTGCTTGAGCTTCTTTAAGAGTATCATCTGTTACTGCGGGCAGTAAGTCAGCAGATTTTGTGACCAGCATTTGAAACTGGGGTATATACCCTGCTTTGGCTTTAGCTGCTTTGTCTGCTGCATTGTTACCCCAAGCCAAGTAGTTGTCTGCCGTGCTGTGACCTTTACACTTAAGTAAAGCTAGTTTGTTGGGTAACATCACTGCTTCTGCAAGCCTTTTGATCTCTTTCTCGTGTTTGATGGGGGTATTGGTGGATGTTACAAATCCGTCTCGCATCCATTGGCGCATTTCCACATGTATGACACCATGAACATATGCTGAGTCAGTATAGATGTTTACATCTTTTCCTTTTGATAGCTCTAATGCTGCAATGACTCCCATTACTTCTGCCAACTGTGCTGAGACTTTCCCTGTTACTTCTCCTGCTGATCTTTCCTCAAACTGTCCCTCAGCTGTTTGACCCACCACTGCGTAGGCCGCTTGGAGCCCGTTGGTGGGGTGTCTGAAACAACAGCCGTCTGTAAACAGGTTTTCTGCATGTGGCATAGGCTAGTCTCTGACATCTATTCTTCTTCACATCCTGGATGATTCTTTCCTCACACCTATGGGGTTCTCCGCTGCCAATGGTGTCTGCGCTGTTAACTCCTTCATGTGTGTAGGTGATGTGTGCTTGTGTTTTTTCTAACCTGGTCTGTCTTGTGGAAGTCATTGTGAATGGACTTGAGTTCACAAAAGAGACAATGCTATGTGTTGTCAGTACTGTCAAAGGGTGTCTCATAACAAAGTGTGACATTTTATTTAAGATCCGTGCTGTACCTGCTGCATGTCTTGTGCATGGAGGTTCTCTGTTCTCCACTCTGTCCAGTGTGATACTAATGTACATCAGTATTGACCTACATCCCCCCTTTTTCTGAAATAGAATACCATTTACTGTGTTTTCATTTTCAGAAACATCAAGGAAAAATGGCAATGCATAGGATGCAGAGGCGAGAGAGGTGAACTGGGACATGGATTGTTTGAGAGAAATGAACGCAGCTTCTGCAGCTTGTGTCCAGTCCAGTGTGACAGTGAGATTGCGCATGCCTTTCTCATTGATCAGTGTTCTCAGTACAGCTGTTCTTGGGTTATACTCTGGGATGTAGTGTCTGCTGTAGCCTGTGAGACCCAGAAAAGATAGCATGTCTTTGACTGTCTTGGGTTTAGGGTGGTGCAATATGAGTTCCTGATGTGCTGCTGACATGCCTGTACCTGCTGGAGAGCTAACTCTGCCAAAAAATGTCACCTCTTTACGGGTGCATTGTAGCTTTTTCTTGGAGACCTTGAACCCTGTTGCGTGGAGGCGAACCAGTAGGTTCCTGTGGCCTCTAAACAAGAGGTTGCGGAGGGTGCTGCAATTTGAAGGTCATTTACATACTGGATCAAGACCACCCCCTCTGGTAATGAAACGCTGTCTAGCTGTTCCCATATTATTTTGTTAAATATTCCTGGAGACAGACTGAAGCCTTGGGGTTGTCTTGTGTACTGTAGTTTTTCCCCGCCCATTGTAAATGAAAAAATAGGTCTCATGTTTTCCGCCAGAGGTATGCAGAAGAAAGCGTTGGTCAATACAGGTGAACCATGTATGTTCAGGTGAAATATTACAGATAGCTGTGTATGGGTTAGGAACTGGTACCACAGCTGTAGTTGTGATAGCATTAATGGTCCTCAAATCATGAGCCATCCTGTACTCGCCGTTAGGTTTTGCTACCGGGAGGATTGGAGTGTTCCACTTGCTTTTTGAGGGTTCCAACCCCCCTGCTTTTTTTAGTCCCTCAACTGCCTTGCTGATACCCCCTTTTGCCTGTGGTTTAACAGTGTACTGTGATAGATTCATAGGCACAGAGCTGCTCACCTCAAATGTTATTGGTGCAGCCTTTGAGCAGAAACCTACGTCATGAGAGTCAGATGACCAGGTCAGGTGGGAGGTCACGCAACATGTCATCAGTGAATGGATGGTCAGTCCTCTCATGATATCCACTTCATGTCTCTCCATGAAGATGCGTTCTTGAGTGCAGATTTTTAGAGCATAAGCTTTGTGTGAGGGAGAGTATGTGAGTGCTGCTATTTGTGTTGGTTCCCAATCCTCGACTTCTAGCTGTGTCTTTAACATAGGACCAAGTTCCTTAGCTTCATAGCCCTTCCTGATAGCTAATGAAATGTGTGGTGTGGCTTCAGCTGACTTACGGTACCAATAGAGTTGTTCATCAGTGAGTTCAACAGATGCAGCTGTAACAGATGTAAATATGCAGTGGGGTTTATCTAATTGTTTCTTGTATAATCACACAAATTCTGTGTTTTATATTATTTTATTCTGTGTTCTTCATTTTATTGATTGTTAAATACCTGGCAAGGTCGGAGATCCGTGGGCGGAACCTCTGAAGTGTGGTCGCTGTAGTCAGGAGTGTATTGTTGTGAGGACTTTCCCCCATATATATTTTGTCCCTCACGTTTCCTCTGCCCTTTTGTAAACGTTCCACGTGAGAGGAGTGACTGTGGGAAACTGATGTAAAACTGATTGTTTTATTTATTGTCAGAAAATAAACAGATCGTCTCAACTCTACGCTGGCTAGGCCCATATCCTTCGCCAGTAAGTCTCTCAGTCGCAGCCAACTCAACTATCCTACTCACAGGCTTGAGTTCTTGGCGCTCAAATGGGCAGTATGTGATAGATTCAGTCATTGGCTGATGGGTCACAGGTTCACTGTCAAGGTCAGACAACAATCCTCTCACATACATCTTGACCAAACCCAAACTTGATGCATGTGAGCAGCGTTGGGTCTCCAAATGGGCACCGTACTCCTTTGAGATCAAACACATTCCTGGTAGGCTGAATGTGGTTGCAGATGCTCTCAGTAGGGAACCGTTTGTGAAGCCTTTGAGAGAACAGTTGTTGCTCGAGCCTTACTCTGAGTTGCTGGACCGGGCCTGTGATGTCAGTGACAAATTCCTGCAGGACTCCTTCCGTCTCACCTGCCAGCCACAATCACTGACACACCCATTGACTTTGTCGGCCCTTGATGTCTCAATATCCAGTGAGGATGTCTCCTCAATCCTCTCCTCGTTCGAGGAGTGGGATTCTGGCCCCGGGCAACGTGCATCCTCTCTAGCCGGTCATCTTACCTCATTGGAGCCTCCTGGCCAGGATGTGTTGCCATCTTTGTCTCTTGCTGACCTCCGGTCTCACCAACAACAGGACCCAGTCATCTCCCGGGTTGTTCTCTATGTTGACAGGAAACGCAGGCCTTTTAGACGTGAACGTTGCAACGAGAGCCTGGAAACTCTGAGAATTCTTAAGCAGTGGGAAAGACTGACACTCACGAACGGCATCCTTTATAGGGTCGCAAAGGACCCTCTGACAAAACACAAAAAGTTCCAATTTGTTGTGCCTGAGACTCTGAAAGCAGATGCATTGGCTGGTGTTCATGACCATGCTGGTCATCAGGGTCAGCCCCGCACACTTTCTCTGGCCCGCCAGCGATTCTTCTGGCATGATATGGAAAAGGATCTTCGCAATCATGTAAGGAGATGTCACAGATGCATACTCCGCAAGAGCCCCATTGGAGAGTATTAAGACCTCTGCCCTTCTGGAACTTGTGTGTATTGACTTTTGGTCGGCTGAGGATGATAACAACAAGTCTGTGGATGTTCTTGTGATCACCGATCACTTCACCAAGTTGGCTCATGCCTTTCCCTGTCAGGATCAGACCGCTAAAAGGGTGGCGAAGAAGCTCTGGGATAGCTTTTTCTGTATTTATGGCTTCCCTCAGCGCCTCCATTCTGACCAGGGGGCCAACTTTGAAAGTCAGCTGATTGCAGAGCTACTTTAGTTGTCAGGCGTCAACAAGTCTCGTACTTCACCTTACCACCCCATGGGTAATGACAGTACTGAAAGGTTTAATCGCACCCTGGGCAACATGCTGAGATCTCTACCCCTCCGTTCCAAATAGAAATGGCCACAAATGGTCCAGACCATGACTTTTGTGTACAACTGTACCATTCATGAGACAACTGGGTTTGCGCCTTTCTATTTGATGTTCGGGAGGGTCCCCAGACTGCCGGTTGACCTTCTTTTCAAGAATGTATTGCATGATGACACAGTGTGTGACTACAGTATGTCAAATCCCTTTTGGATGACCTTCACTGCGCCATGGTGCTGGCTCAAAAGAACAGCACTGATGAGCAACGACATCAATGTGACCAGTACAATAAACGGGTCAGAGGTCATCCCCTGTCTCTTGGTGACAGGGTGCTGCTGGCGAACAAAGGAGCCAGGGGGAAACGTAAGCTTTCTGACAAGTGGATGCCCATCATTTACACCGTGGTGGCCTCAAAACCTGCCTTGCATATATACCGGATCAAGGATTGTGAAGGGAATGAACGTGTTGTCCATCGGAACCTGCTGCTCCAGGTTGACTTCCTGCCCCTGGAAGAGGCCTCAAATGGCAGTCCTGCTCCTTTGTCCATGCCTACTGTTAGCTTGGCCGATGTCCCCCCTGCAACTGATTTGCACAAGACTGCGATCTCGGAGTGGGATACTACAGCTGCTGCTGCCGGATCGTCTCTTGCTGGTTCCCTTTCAAGTGCTGTTGGCTGGGGCAGATAGCCGCACTGCCTCATGGGTCCACGAACAGTCCTCCATTGATGGCTCAGTTAGTTCAGAGTGTCCACTGTCTCCCTCTCTGGAAACGTCCCCTGCTTTGGATGTCCCTGCCCCAATCCCTGTTCCCCTGTCACAGTCACTGTCTGCCCATCCTGGTCCACAGCAGTGTCCGACTGCCAATGGGGGGCTCGCCTCTCGGTTTGGCAGAATCTTTAGGCCAGTGTGTCGTCTGAGTCCATGACACAACTTGAGTCTGTTCTAGGGGTTGATTCAGGCCCCGGTGCTGTTATCCATGTGTGAGAAATTGGGGTGGCATAGGATTGACGTTTTGTTTTATTGTTATTTTATGCATAATGTTTTTTTCTTGTGCCGAAGGAATGTTTTTGGTTGACTCTGCTGCTGTATGTCACACTTTCTTTTGTGTATCCACATGGTTTGGCCGTATGTGTGATGTATAAGGCATCTCACTTATCTAGAGGGTGTCGGGTAATGCTCTGATTCTCTTATCCTTTCATGTCCATGTAAGGATCCGCCAGGCCCGTACATTCAGGGTTCCCTGGGCGACCTCATTGTGGTGGGTAATAGTCTTGTTCGTACTGGACAAACTGGCCATAGGGGGCAGCCATCGCATTTGGTCCAATGTGACCCTGGTTTTGGTATTGCGCCTGTGGGGCTGCCTCATGGGGTTTCTGGAAATACTGCATGTCTGCTCTGTACCCTTGTACATGCCCTCTCTGTCCCCCTTGTCCCCGCCCCCTCTGTGGTGGGGTTCCCTGTGGGCACAGCTTGTACCAGTGGTCGGCCTGTCCACAGGTGAAGCACACCTTCTGCTGATATTGGTACACTCCTGGACAGTGGCGGCAGGTGGAATATATTTTTGGTGGGGCTGTTGATATAGTCAGTAAAAAAATCTTTTTTGGGAGAAATGACCCCTTAAATTGGGACTTCTGGTGATGTAATGGCCCCATAAAATCGTGGTTCTAGGGCCAGGAACAACCAGGCTGAGTCGGGCTGAGTATGCTAAACTAACTGCGGTCAAGCCAGCCTCCACTCGGGAAAACCTAGTCAAGCCAACCCTCACGTGATATTGCGGTGCGCGAATATCCTATGCATTACGGTAGAGTCAAAAAAAATCCTCCCTCTGTGTTTAGATGAGAATAAAATCAAAACTGTCCAGTATCAAAGACTCATTTCACTTCAGGGTGATAGCAGGACATCAACAATCAGCTTGGGGATTTTTTGCGAGCAACGCGACCAATAACCAATCACAAGAATCTCCCGCCCCGACATACAAAGCAATAGCAATGTTAAAACGAAGTAAACTGGATATAAAATCCCCAAACAGGCGAAAACCTACCAGTTTCACCCTCTGTCTCTGCCACCTCCCTCCATGCCTGGTTCCTCCGGTTTGTATCCCGGTAAATAGTTTGGTCGTAAATAACCGGGTGATTTGCTACCGTGATTTCTCGTTTGGAATATGAGGAAATAAACTGCGGTATGTCTCTCCTAGCTTACACACTGTTTGATTGGCTAGCCCTTGTACTGTCAGATTTGCATAAACGGGATTTGATTGGCTGACGCTTCCACCTCAGCTTCCAAAGTTGAACATTGCTCAACTTTTGAATCCTGAAAATCCTGGAAATCTTCGCTTTGCTTCCCCACAATGCAGTTCGGCAAAAAACGAGGCAAAGTGACGTCACCCCATTCAAAGTGAATGGGCAGAGAAGCGTTGGAAGATTTTTTTTAAAGCTGCTGTGTGGACGGGCCGCTAGAATGAAGGAGACATCTGATTGGCTATAGATAGAAAAAATTACAAGTACGAATCGGGTGAGTGTCAGAGGAGTCTCAAAAAACCCACACACGGATGCACAGCGATCCGGGCACAGAAAGCGGTTTGTGTTTGTAGGTTCAGAGGTTTTAAACGGAAAAAAAATATGAGGATCAAAAATACATATGCACAACTTTTTTCTGTATTTGGATTTTATTTACATGTATATGAAACAGAACACATGGACCCGGAAATACAAGTGTGAATCCTTTTGCGGATCATGAAATACAAGTGTGAATCCTTTTGCGGATCATGAAATACAAGTGTGACACTACCCGTGCTGAGTGTGCTGACTTTTCGTACAATGTCCCACTGTCTGGCTACCTGCATAAAGTCAAGTGCTCGGCGCAGTTGTCGGCGAAATGTCGCTCCTCTGTTTTCATTTAAACAGCTCCTTATATCCGTTAGCGCAACTAGCTAGCACCAGATGCTAACAACAACAATACACGTAAGGTCTCTCTCTCGCTCGCTCGCGCCACACATACACACACCCTCCCGGTCCTCCCGATGGCCAGTCAGGGCCTGCCGGTGAGCGTGGAAGTGTGGTCTTCCACAAGCGGGCGGCAAGAGCGGGGCTGTCAGCATCAGCGGGGCTGTCAGGATCAGCTTGTAGATGGTATTTTAAACTCGATGCGCTCTGAAACTACGGGGCGGCCGAGGACAAAAAATACACATGCGTTGATCGCGTTAAAATAATTAGTGCCGTTAATTTTATCAGCTCCTCCATCAGGTCTGGTCCTCCTCGCTGATGAAAGACCCTCAGTCCTCTCCAAACCAACAGACAGGACGTCCATCACACGGAGGTTTCTCCCTGAAGTCTCAGTAGCTCTCTGGACACCACGCTGTCTCAATCCGTCCACACTGAATGAGAGGGGGAAAATGAAAATAATAAATGCTTTAGACCAGCGGTTTTCAAAGTGTGAGGCGCGCCTCCCCTGGGGGGCGCCAGAGAGCTTCAGGGGAGGCGCATCGTGAGACACAAAAGAACGAGAAAAACATGAGTAAAGTGACACTTGCCCACTTGTGGCTGTCTGTGGAGACCGAGTTCCCCCACCTCGCCAAAAAGGCTGTAAAAGTGTTCATTCCCTTCACCTCCACCTACCTGTGTGAGTACAGGTTTTCCGCATTGACTTTGATCAAAAGCAAGTACCGGTCAAGGCTGCAGCCAGAGGATGATCTGCGTTTATTCCTCTGTGCATCAAAGACGCAGACTCATTGTTCCCACTAAAGTAGGGGTGAGTGTAATAAGGAGGCAAAGTTGACGTTCAGTGTGTTACCGGGAGCATAAGGATTTATCCACCATGTTGAAAATGTAAAAAAAAAATATGTCTTGAGAACACGGCGTGCAGAAATATACGGGTCGTGCTGCAGCTAGATGTGCCTGTCCTCTGTAAGAAGGTGTCGGCGACTGACATGCAAGGAAGAACGGCTGTCCACAGGCTGTTCCAACTTTAACAACTGTATTAACTTCCAGGGTAGTGAATTGAACATGCAATTGTAATTGGGTGTGTGGTATATTTCCATGCACGGACACGCATGTTCCACAACACACAAACTGAACAACACTCAATTTTCCGATCGCTACCAGCGTCCTTGCGATCTTGTTATAATAACAAGTGCACGTTACTGATGCAATATGGTTGAGACCATTCGGGCTTATTCTAGAGGGGTGCAAGGAATAGTCCAAGTAGTGGGGGAGTTTTATACAATATGTTTAAAACATAAAAATAAAAAGGTTTAAAAAAGTTATTCTTTAATTTTTTAAGGAGGTGACGCTACTCAGCCAATCAAATCGGTGCAGTCAGCACGATAGATTCAAACACACACAGAGACACGACAAGAGGAGAGAAACAGTCGTAGTAATTTCAAATGGCGGAAGGTAGACAGCGAAAACAGAGCATTTAATTACATTTTCTCTTACTGGACCTCTTTGAAATGCAATTGAATACCCCTGCATTATAGCAACAACAACAATAATAATAATAATAATAATAATAATAATAATAATAATAATAATAATAACAGCAATAATAATTGGGAGGGGGGGCGCGGCTGTTCTTATGTTCTCTGAGGGAGGCTCACCTCCCCACACTTTGAAAACCCCTGCTTTAGACAATAAGAAATATAAAGTTGACTGTTGAGTTGCTCAGTTTTTTTAGATTGTTGTTTTTTTAGATTGTTTGTCTAAAGTCCAGGATCTAGAACTGGTACTTAGTTTTAATGATACAGTCTGGTTATTATGCTATTTGGAGGAGGCCTCACAGGTAAGAGCACTAACTAGCTACCATCACATGTACCTTAGCTTATATAAATAACTAATGTCATGCCTACATATTAATATTTGCTTGATTCCAGTGTTGAATTTAGCACAATTGCATACAAACGTTAAGGGATTTTAAGATTCTGAAGTATTATGCTAAAAACTCAATAACTTAGATTATTATTTATAGTTTTGCTGAATAGTTTCATGTCCGCTTACCTTAGAAACGTAAAATGTGACGGCAGTGTGCAGATGGGGAGCATGTTAGCTTAGCTTGGTAGCTTCAGCTAGCTCTGGAACTTCCAGCTCCGTGGCAGGAGGTCCCGCCTCTTTGCCCTTATTTGGAGCAGGCGGGAGTTGAACTCTGACGTCACTGTCGAGCCGTTAGTGGCCGACTCCGCCTACTAAGGGCTTCTCGGCAACTGCAGAATCCTATGGGTGACGTCACGGACTCTACGTCCATTTATATATACAGTCTATGGTATAGCCGCATGTCATCATTTCAGCGCTGGTTGTCTTGGTGGTGCCCAGCAAACGATGTGGGCTTCGTAAATAATTGGACAGCCTTCTGGGGAAAACCTGGTCAGATTAAGAGGGACGGCATTCATCCTACTTTGGAAGGTGCAAATCTAATTTCGGCAAACATTTCAGGGCTTTGTGGACTTAATCCATGACAAACTGGAGTTGAGACCAGGAGGCGGAGTCGCAGTCTTACACACTTCTCTGCGCTCTCCCCTAGGCAGTCATCTAAAGGAATCCCGAACCCAATAAAATACCCAATATTAACGGTGTGTGTGTCTGCCCAAGGACAATTTAAGGTAAAACCTAATAGAGGTGTCATACATAACCTAACAAAAGTAAATATAACAACTACTACAGTGCAACAAAACAGGAAGATTAAATGTGGTCTCTTAAACATAAGACCTCTAGCATCTAAAGCAATATTGGTAAATGATTTAATATCAGATTATAATATTGATATATGCTGTCTCACTGAAACTTGGTTGAGACATGAAGAATATGTCAGCATAAATGAGGCCACTCCACCCAGCCAGATCAATACCCATATTGCTCGAGACACAGGCCGAGGAGGTGGAGTTGCAGCCATCTTTGACTCAAATGTACTTATCAATACTAAACCAAAATTAAATGATACCTCCTTTGAAAGTCTTGTTTTTAGTCTTACGCATCCAACCTGGAAAACTTTGCAGCCAATCTTTTTTGTTACAGTGTACTGTGCACCAGGTCGTTATTCAGAATTCTTATCCAAATGCTCTGAGTTTTTATCAACTTTGGTACTTAAAACAGATAAAGTAATTATCGTAGGTGACTTTAATATTCATGTTGACGATGATAAAAATAGCATTACTGTTGCATTTAACTCTTTATTAGATTCTATTGGCTCCGTCAGAGTGTAAATAAACTAGGGATGCACCGAATATTCGGCCGCCGAAAATTATCGGCCGAAAATGGTTAAAAAGGCCCTTTCGGCCGAAAGGGTTATAGCACCGAAAAAATATCACCGAATGTCAGAGAACAGGGTTACGTTGGTAAGCCAACGTGTTGTTGTGATGACGTCATCAAAACGCGGCGACAAGCACGGCGCGCGACCATGCTCACGGCCGGCTCACAGCCAACATGTCTGCCGCTTGGAGATATTTAAAAATATCAGAGAAAGAGGCGCGGATTGCGATTTGTAAAACGTATTCAGCTGACATTTCTCGAGGGGGTGTAACTGCAAAGACTTTCACCACTTCAGGATTACTCCACCACTTGAAATCAAAACACCCGGACAAATATGCGGAGTAAGATCAAATCACAAGCACTGACAGCGGGAGACTGTTCAGCGCTGCCTCTCATGTGCTTGATGAGAAGAGGAGCAGATTTATGGCTGATAAAGTAGAGAATTAATTCCTTAATAAGTAGACAAGGCTGGCTTATCATAAGCTTATCTAGTTCTACATGTCTACTCTATACCCACTTTCCTGAACAATTTTCATTGTGAGTTATAATTCACCATCTCAGGTTATCATTAGGGGGAAATGACAGCAGCACAGTGTTCAATATATTGTACTTTCGGTATCTAAATGATTCAATGTTGTTTACATTGCTCATGAGGACAGACCACCTTATTTGCAGATTCTTGAAATTGTAATTTAATTTGTAATTGATTGTGGATTTTGTATCCAGTTTTCACTTTATGTATCTTTATACAATGTTTACTACTTTGCTTATGAGGACAGACATCCTTATTTACAGATTCTTGAAATTGAATTGTAATTTCATTTGTAAATAGTTACATTCATGTGGATTTATCCAGTTTGCACATTTGTATGCATGCACTTATAGGTGCATTTGTTGTTGTTGAAGGCCTGGCTGTTACAGTCTTTATTTACACTATTTTGTTGTAGGCCTCCTGGCCTAGATGTTTATGCAGTTTTAAAGCACCTTGGCTTTGTTCTGAATGCACTTTGTTGTAGTTATCCTACAGAGAAAAAATAAAATACACTTCACTTGGAATTAATGTAATGTATGCATTCAAAAGTGCTGAATAAATGTTTTATGGACCCATAATAGTGATTATTATTTAAGTTAAGTTTTGCCATAATCATGTATTTTTCCATAATCAGGCAGCTGAACAACATTGGTAAACAATGTATACATTATATATATATATATATATATATATATTTCTATTAATCATTTTCGGCCTTTCGGCATTCGGTTTTCGGCCAATTGTTTCCTATTTTCGGTATCGGTTTCGGCCAAGAATTTCCCATTCGGTGCACCCCTAAAATAAACCAACCCACTGCTATAATCACACTCTCGACCTTGTTCTGACTTATGGTATTGAAATTGAGCAACTATTAGTCGAACCGCATAATCCTGCTTTATCCGACCATTTCTTAGTAACTTTTGAAGTACTGTTACTAGACTACAAAGCATTAGTCAAAAGCTCCTGCAGCAGAAACCTATCTGTTAGTGCTATAGCCAAATTTAAGGAAGAGATTCCACCAATACTTAACTCGATAGCATGTCTGCATGTAAGGGAGGAAACTTCTACAAAATGTACACCACCCCAAATTGATAATGTTGTTGATAGTGCTACAGATGCGCTGCGAATAAAATTAGACTCTGTTGCTCCTTTGAAAAAGAAGAAAATAAAACAACATAGACTAGCTCCATGGCATAATGCTGAAACCCACAAAATAAAGCGTCGAGACAACTTGAAAGGATATGGCGTTCCAAATCTCGTTTAATTTAACATATTACTCTCAATGAATATAAGAAAGCACTGCGTAAAGCGAGAGCAGCCTACTACTCTTCATTAATAGATGAGAATAAGAATAATGCAAGATTTCTTGTCAGCACTGCAGCCAGGCTGACAGAGAGCCACAGCTCGATTGAGCCTTCTATTCCCATAGCACTCAGTAGTAATGATTTTATGTGCTTTTTTAACGATAAAATTGTTACTCTTAGAAACAAAATTAATGACCTCTTGCCTTTGACCAGTATAGTGTTATTAACAGCTCCCGGAAACGTAAGTTCTAATATTACACTAGATCATTGGTTCTCAAAGTGGGGGGCACGCCCCCCCAGGGGGGCGCAGAGGCATGACAGGGGGGGCGCGAAAGACCAGGAGGAAAAATGGTTATTAAAAAAAAAAAAAATCATATTTTGAAAATATTATTGATTCGAAAATAATATCATACAGTACTATTACGTATGGGTCTCTGTGTTTCATTAAAGCTCGGCTCTGTGTGAGTGTGGAACGAGACATTTTGTGTGCGTGCGCGAGCGAGAGAGAGAGAGCGCACCGGTACCGGAGATCGTTGTTGTTAGCTTCTGGTGCTAGCGAGCTACGCTAACGGATATAAGGAGTTTTTTCAACAACAAAGTGGAGGAGAGTCCTCTCCTGTCAGACTGAGAGCCTCAGTGAGCTAAAGGACTCTCTCAGTGTTATCTCAGTGGGTCTCAAATGTTTTGGTCACCATTAATGTAAACAAATATTTCCGAGGCACACGTTTATATGATCATTATAGTTATAAAAAAATAAGAGAATAAATTAAAAACAGGTATGAAATACTATATGACATTAAAAAAAGAATAAAGTTTAAAAGGGAGTGATTTGTAAAATATCCATAAAGAAAAAGTAAATCTGTTTACAGTTCTGTTTCATATGGGTGTTGAGAGATGTATCAATAGATCTCTTAATTTTGCTCTCAAAGTGCACCAAATTGATGCTTTTAACTTCAATATTTAAAAATCTTCCCGGGGGAGCTTTCCCCCGGACCCCCCTATGTAAGGGTCCACACACCACCCAAAACGGGTCGCCAGTTAAATGCATTGCTACACACACACAGCGTCAGAGCTGATGGCTGCGTTGCAAGTAAAAAAAAATAAAAAATTTGTATTTTATTTTTTATTTTGAAAATGAAATTATGCAATATAGCATTGTATATTGAATGATTTAATTTTCTAAATACAAATAAACTAAAAATAAAAGATTGTATTTGTCCCTCCGCGAAAGTTTTCGCGCTGTCTGTTTATTGTCTGTTGATTAATCCCGATCGTACATGATGGCAAAAAGACGATACAAAAAGGAGTTTTTAAACGTTGGCTTCACAAAAGCTGTTAGAAATGGAGAGGAGCGGCCTCAGTGTGTTTTATGTGGAGAGGTGCTCAGTAACGAAAGCTTGAAAATGAATTAATTGGACCGGCATCTCCAAACAAAACATCCTCTGCATCGGCCCAAATCGAAGGATTTTTTCATCTGCAAAGAGGAGTCTTTCAAGAAGCAGTGTTTTGACGGCGGAAAAGTAAGTCACTCGTTTTAATCATTTGTTTTGTGTGTTTGTGAGTTTGTCAGGGTCAGTTGTGAAATTGTTTCGTTAATGCAAAGTTGGATGAAATGCAGACTGAGCCCCGGAGCGGACCGCCAGCTGCGCGCTCTCGCGCGTCCTCTACTGGCTCCCGCGAGTCCACTACATTCTGCAGCGGCAAAGAGCGGTGTTTCAACTTTTACTAGCCTGAAATGTTTTTAAAACGGCCGGGAGAAAAGCAGAGAAACAATAACCACAGGAAGATTAGAGGGAAAGTGACAGGCAGTATGAGAAGGAAAGCGAGAGAAAGTATCAGCCGCACGGACGTGACTGCTGCAGTGTGATGCACATAGGAATACATATGAAGGTTATTCCCTATCTTTATTCAAGAGCGTGGTCTTTAAATTTGAGAGCATATTGATTTCACGTTCATAATAGGTATTTCTTTCCCTCAAACCCTGTCCTCACACTCAAATAGTGCCTGCTTGCGCTTAGATTTGCTCTGCTTCTGCTCAAACTGTACGCTTGCACTCAGATATATTTCTGCTTACAGATGTGTTACAGCTTAAAACCTTCTCCTCGCACTCTCTTTCTGTGCGCTCGTGAAATGTCTGCTCTCAGATTTCTTCTGTGCGCGCTTGGATCTTTTGTGCAACAACCCTGTCAAAATCGCTCTGTGGGGATTCCCCACAGTATTGAGTATGTAAGTCGCTTTGGATAAAAGCGTCTAACAAGTAACATGTAATGTAATGAGCTATAAATGCGGTTGCCAGGTCCACATTGGGTATACAGCGTACGCCGGCTGGTGTTAAAAATCACCCAATGACCCAGAAATGTTAATGATAATATCTTCTCTGTTATTTTCAGAAATTCAAAGGGAACAGAGGGGCACTGTGGGCATCCTATCAAGTCAGCCTCCACAAAAAAAAAGTTAATCAGTTGCCAAGTGTTGGAGTTTATTTGTCTCTCAGAGTGTTTTACAACAGCTCTGTTCATTTAAAAGTGTTTAAAAAATGTGTGTACATAGTTTTTGATCTAGTGACAAACTTAATGTTGCACTTCTGATCATTTAAATTTGGTTTAACCTGTGATACTGTATACACTTGACTGCACTTCATATAGTTAGTGTTTACAACATGTTTGTTCTTTGTTCATTTACAATAGTTTAAAATGGTGTGTACATAGTTTTTGAGCTAGCGATAAACTTAATATTGCACTTTTGATAATTGTATAATTGAAATTTGATTTTGACTCTATATACTTGACTGCACGTCCCATGTTTCGTCTTTCTGCTTTGATCCTTATTTTTTCTGGACAAGCTCAAAGGGAAGGTTGTTATGGTGAGAAACCTAATTGCTGCAATGCACTTTTATAATTAAATAAATATTTTCATTTACATTTTAAATTCATGGTGTGTTGCATTCTTTGTTTATAAATGTAGATATTATGGAAAATCATGAAATTTTTTGAGCTTGGGTCCCTTAGGACCACAACATTTCTGTTTTGGGTCTCATGCTGAAAAAGTTTGGGAACCCCTGATCTAAAGGTATACTAACTATGTATGGCATTAATTTGGCCTCCAGTGAGACTGTAAGGAATCTTGGTGTTATATTTGATCAGGATTTATCCTTTAACACCCACATAAAATCAATTTCAAGGACTGCCTACTTCCATCTACGTAACATAGCAAAAATCAGGCATATATTGCCTCAAATCGATGCAGAGAAACTAGTCCATGCATTTGTTACTTCAAGGCTGGATTATTGTAACTCCTTATTATCAGGGTGTACCAAGAAGTCTGTTAAATCGCTTCAGCTGATTCAAAATGCTGCAGCTTGTGTACAAACCAGAGTTAGGAAAAGGGACCACATTACTCCTGTTCTGGCTGCCTTACACTGGCTCCCTATAGAACACAGGATAGAATTTAACATTCTTCTTCTCGTCTACAAAGCCCTTAATGGGCAGGCGCCATCTTAACTTAAAGAACTCATTATACCCTACTGTCCTACCAGGGCAGGGGTCTGCAACCTTTTTGACCAAAAGAGCAATTTTGCTCCTTTTTCCAAAACATTTTTTTGTTTGGAGCCGCAAAACATATTTCATAGCTAATACACAGGCCTACTTTAAAATAAATTAAACACAGCACTTGGGGAGTCCTCTGCACATTTGAAAGAAAAACATATATTATTAAAATGGGCCCACTTTGAAATAAATAAAACATATAGCTGCACCCAGTGCTTAATTTGTAAATCATAAGGTGCCGGAACGCAAAGTACATATGACAGCTCAGGGATGACGAGACGCGTACAGGTCCCGGAACGTATACAGAAAAGGTGCTGAAAACAACATGAAAATGTCCACTTGCAACGCTGTGGGACTTACAAGCCTCAATTTCAAATAGTATCTATGGTATAAATGTTATGACGATCATTTATAATTGTTTAGGCTAGTACGCACAACATAGGCAAATGCCCACATCACCACAGGTGGGACTTCAGTATACAGCCAGCAATTAATTTCTCAACAGGTTTAACGTGTAAAAAAAATATTTATTAGGCCTATTCAAAGATTGGCACGGCGGCCTATTAATAGACAGTATGTTTGCTCACCATATTTAGTTGTTTAAAACACCCCACATCACGAGCATGTCCGGATTGTCCTCTATCTCTTTTTTCTGCTTTTACTGCGTGTGTCTGTGGCAGTTCTGTGTCCTTTGGCCACCCAGGACCTCACGTACGGGACTGGATTGAATTTAGCCAGGGGGGGTCCAACAAGATTTAGGAAGAGTAAAGATGACATGGTGGATGTGAGCAAAGAGCTACGGTTGGGAGTGCAAATCAAGTTCATTTGAGAAAATCAGCGCTCACATTCAGCACTTGCAATGGGAATTCTGTTGACAGCAACAAGTAACTCCATCAGCTCATCGGGGGTGTCTTTACCATCTGAGTCTCTGTACGTTCTGTAGGCCCGTATGACTGCGCGCGGGTTGGCAATGTTGAAGCGCTGACACAGTGACTCGACCTCAGTCTCTCCATACAGCGCACCTGCGTCCTTGGGCCAGTATTGTGCGTAAAGCACCTTCAACTCCTCAATGAACTTGTTATATCCAGTTTTATCTGGCATCCGGCCTCCTTGAGATAACATACGGTCCTCCAAGTTCTTGGCCACAGTTAGAAAAAACTGACCTGTCGCTGGACGTCCCACAGTCTTCTACGCTCAATGCGCTCTCCTCTCCTACTGAATCTTCCTGCTGTAAGCCAGCTGATGTCGCAGTTCCGCTCGCCTCTTGCTCCGGCTGTTGTACCGGGCTAGTTGATGCCAGGGTACCCACCCGTTGCTGTTGGTGGTCCACCTGGCTGACGGTAGCTGGCTCCTGTTCCGGCTGGCGGTGAACCTGACCCGCTGCCCGGGCTTGGCTAGCTGTCGGTTAGCTAGCTGGCTAGCTGTTGCGGCGCTAACCTCCTCCTGGTTTTGACCATCAACATGACCGCTGCAGCTGCCCTCGTCGCTGCTTGTGGAGGCTTTTCTGACTCGTTTTGAAGTGTCTATTACCTCTTCCTTCTTTTTGAAGAAAGACAGTAAATTTAACTGTCTTTTTGAAATGCTTGCATTGAGTCACCGTTTCTTCCTCTCTGCGACGTGCTCCTCATGTGGCGAATTTCAAAAGTGAAAGACGTTTGTCCGTTGGTCCAGCTTTTCAGTGCGTCAACACAGATCTCCGACTCTTTCAAATCTTAATCTTAATAAACGACATACAATTCTTGGGATTTTTTCTGTAAATTAATATCTGCATATTTTATTTCATTTTAACCATTTTTTTTTTTTTTTTTTTGTGAGAGGTACCGGATCTGCCCAAATAGGTGCCGGAACACAGGGTGGCCAAAATGAAGAGGTGCCGGATCCTGTTCCGGCAGGATCCGGCTCAAATTAACCACTGGCTGCACCCTAAAAAGAGTTAAAGCTAGGGTAGGTAAGAATGGAGAAACCAGCTCGAGTGAGCTAGAATTTGAAAATACACAACCGGAAAAAATATGCCTCTTCCTTCAGACTTCCTTACAGAGTCCCTCCTCCAACAGACACGAACGCGCACATAACCAATGAGGGCACGAGATAAGTTTGTGCACAGATGGAAGGCAGGTAGGCTATCCAGTTATTTTAGCCGGGCCGGCTAAAATGATTGGTCGTGCTTTTTACAGCGCTAGGGCTTCCAGAGATTAATTTTTGTATGTATTTATTGTCAAAGCATTTAATATATTCATTGCTATCGGGATGTTAAGAGCATTCCATGGAATATAACAAAAAGTGTTTTCTGAAATAAATTACATACCCGATTGAATTAAGACTGAAGATTGTCAGCTGTCTTCCTCTCCCTTGTTGTTCCTCGATACGTAAAGGCTGCAGCACCGTTGATAACTTCTCTCTACATATCAAACATACCGGTAAACCAGCATCGTTTGCTGTGAAAGCATATAACTCTGTCCACACAGAATTAAATCCTGTGTTCCTCCGGTACTTTTCTTTGATTTATCCATAGTTCGCTCATCGAGCCGGGGGTCAGGTTATTCACCCGCAGGAAAAGGCGCTCGCGCGGGACCGTAGCAGGATGTGACGCATATTTTAGTTGACCTAATTAAAACCGTTTTGTTTTTTATTTATGTGTCACAGTATCACCTCAAAATACAAGATACGTAACATGTTCAACCATGCAACAAAATATAAATAGTCCTACAAATACTTTTATTTTATTTCCTTCTTATTTTTGTCTAAGCTCAAGGGAGCCAGAGCAGAGGATTTAAAGGGCCGCGGGTTGCCGACCCCTGTACTAGGGCATTGCGTTCCAAGAATGCAGGGTTGTTGGTTGTTCCTAGAGTCTCTAAAAGTACAATGGGAGCCAGAGCCTTTTCTTATCAAGCTCCACATTTGTGGAATCAGCTTCCAGTTTGTGTTCGGGCGGCAGACAGCCTATCCGTTTTTAAGAGTGCGCTTAAGAACTTCCTTTTTGATAAAGCTTATAGTTAGGGCTGATTAGATTCAGCCCCTAGTTTTGCTGATATAGGCTTAGTTTGTCGGACATCTTACTTCTTCCTTCTCTCTGTCTATACCTGTGTACTCTCATGTTCCGATTAACCCAGCTTCCCCAAATGTCTTTCTTTTTGGTGTCTATATGATCCGGAGTCATGGATGATCCTGTTGCTGCGATCCTGGATCGTGAGTCGTGGCTGTGCCTGTTGCTGTGGTACTGGATCATAAGTCCTGGATGGATATCCTTGTGGATTAATCTTACTATTATACACACATGCATTTCCAAACATTTGGACTACCTATCTTGCAAATGTATTATCTTTTCAATTTACACAAGGCATCTATTGCACGTCTGTCCGTCCTGGGAGAGGGATCCCTCCTCTGTTGCTCTCCCTGAGATTTCTCCCATGTTCCCCTTTAAACTATGGGTTTTCTCCGGAAGTTTTTCCTTGTACGATGTGAGGGTCTAAGGACAGAGGGTGTCGTATTGTCATACTGATATTCTGTACAAACTGTGAAGTCCACTGAGACAAATGTGATATTGGGCTATATAAATAAACATAACAACTTGATTGATTGACCTCTGGAGATAACTGGAGCTGAGAAACAATCTTTAGAGCAGACATAAGTATTTATTCTTGAGAACAGAATATTGACTTTTGCTGTCAGTGTGTAAACCAAGTGGGTTGTTTTTTATTTCTTCTGTTCATGGATTATTGTTTTTATAATGGCAGCATGTTCCATGTTCTTGCTGAGAAGGACACACGGACATCTAGTGAATTCAGCCAGAGTGCATCTATGACTTCATAAGTAATAAAGAAGACCGTACATGGAAAGAGTTCAACCTACACAGGTCTGCAAATCATTATTTCTTTCACTTTTGGTTAATCTGACAATGAATTGATTGTTCTAAAATTACAGAAAATAATAAATGTCCAAGGTGATGTCTTTAAAAGATCCTATTTTGGCCATCCAAAACTCCAACACATTAACATGATAGAAAAGACTGTTTACGGCGTGTCTTCTCTACACATGTTGCATGAATAAGGAATAATTGATTATAATAGTGACTCGTGGTTGCAGCCATCGTAAATTAAACATTAACACCCAAAATATTTTAATTTTTTTTTTTGGGAACAATTGTGTGATTTCAGAAGAGGCTTGTCACAAAAAAAAAAATCCCCAAAACGACCAAACATTGTTAAAAGTCCTTAGAAACAGTTTAATTGAAATATGTAGCAGCATTTTATTTTAAAAAGTAAAATAAACATTTTGGTGGTGGGGAGAAAAAACGCAGGTTAGGATAAAAATAAAAGTTAAATACAATCAATACTTTAGCTTCTGAAGCCTGGCTGTTTCACTCGTCCATTTAGGTAGCCAAGCTACTGGTCCCTAAGCAAAACGACAACACGGCAAGAGTTCATCCAAAACACACTGCATCACACACACACGCAAACACTCGCCATCATGCAAAGCCCACTTTTATAGCAGCACAGAGGGACAAGTATGACCCTAGGAAAAGTTTTTGGGCAAATGAGGCCACTGATTAAAAACAGCAATCATCCCCCCCACACCCCAAACACACTTAATAAAGTAGAAAAAATGTCCATTCAATTTGGCCTCTGCATAGGAAAAAAAAAATTGCAACCAACAAATGTGTAGGTGTGGTTGTAATTCACGTAAGCATTTGGGTGCAATGCTGTTGAAAATCTTCTTGAGCCGTCGCATCCGTAACAGATCCTTTGCTCTTTGACTGAAGGGTTAAATAATCCTGCAGGGATAAAAGCTGTCCACTGGGTGGCAGTGTTTTGTCAAAGTCACTGTGCTCCCAATATTTAAAAGCAACTTAATCCATGTAGTTGGCTTGAGTTAAAAAGGAAAAAATACAAATTCCATGAATGTTTTCCCACTGAGAATCCATCATTGCTGTTCAGAGTCAACACAACAGAGGTGCTTTTCTTCTCCATTCAGCCAGAAGTTAGACACATTTATTTCGGATTTGCCGTCATCTGGTCAGTTTCAGTGATGGCGTTGCTGCTTTGGACAGCGTCGTTGTGGGGATGGAGTTTGAATCCTGGTTTGATCTTCAGCACCGCAGCGTCCACCGGGACCAGCTCTTCAGTTTTCTCACTGCTCTGCGGGGGGGTCAGGACACCCGAGGGTACAGGACAGTTGCCGTGACGCTGCAACTCCACATTCTGGTAGGAGTAGGCCTTGTCCTGTAGACAGCAAATACAAGGATTACATTTACTGTGACTAGAGAAAACTTCTTCAGGATGAAATTGGATATTTTTTAAGAAATCCAGCTCTCTAAAATCAGTAATTCCGAGATCAAATATGGATTTCCTTCTTCAGACTTTGCTTTCTGAATGTGAAACTATTATCGCCATATTCAGACGATAAATACATTTTGAAGCTTGTAAAGGCAGCAAGATAACTACAGCATGACTTTAACTGATGAGCGTTTAGAGAACAACAGTGTGTCATCACCAATGCTACTAGCTTTAAAATGATTGATGATAGTCAATACAATGGATGGATGTCTGAATAATAAGCTGCCGACTGTTGAACATTATGAGGGGGGCAGCCCCTAGTTTCTCCCTGCCTGTGAAACCTTCTAACATTGAAAAACGTTCTCTTACCAGCCATGTGATGTAGGAGGCGTGGGTCTGGATGTTGTGCATGTCATCTGCAGAGATTCCTGTGAATGTTCTCATAGACGAACCACCGACCTCCTGCAGCGCAATGGCGAACGGCACCATCCACCTCACACACTCCTCCACCTCCACCCTCTTCAGAGCTGCAAGCACAGAAGGATGAAGTGAGGACATGATAAAGTATGCTTTAGGATCACTTTTGCTCAAGAAGAGTAAAGCCAGAGGAGTTCAGGAGGAGCTTCTTTTTTTACCTGAGACATTTTCCACCAGCTCCAGAGAGGAGAAATGAAACAGGGCTGAAGCAGCGAGGATGCCGTTGGAGAACTCGAGGCAATGAACATCGAGAATACACAGGTCCAATAACTAGAGGGAAAAATGGAAACATCAGAGCCTGCCTCACAATGATACTGAACCATCACATTTGCTCTTTAAAGCTACACTGCAGAGCTGGGGACCCCGAGGGGCAGCAACCCATAGAGGGACAATAACCGATTAGATCTACAGTATGTGAGAGTCCATGGATGTGACTTAGAAAGAGATCAACTGTAGGACGATCCAAAGAACACATGAAGCGACTTCTGAATGAGTTTACCATCCAGGCAGGTCAGTGATGCCTTGAAGCCAAATGATGACAGATTCATCGAAAATTACTGATTTTCTTTCAATTAAGTTTGCATTTCAATCTTAAGCTCTTTGAAAAAAATGTTTCAAAACACAAGTATTTTTATTACATGAATCCAACCATATTCCTAATCAAATAAACAAGGGGAACTGCATGTTCATTTCAGGTCACTGTCCATGCCAGTTGAAGCTGTGAAGCATCATTGTCAAACATTACAGGTGAGAACAGCATGGTCCGCCATAAAAGAAAAAAAAATACATTTCAAAGAAGGCAGAGTTAATGTACTTGAACAAAAATACATCCATGTATAGTATATATATTTTTAAAAGCACTTGGAAGCCAATGCACCAGCACTTTTCTTGTTGTTCTGAGATTTTATTTGTATGCTTTCTTTCACTTATTTTAAGTCGCTTTCAATAAAAGCAACAGCTAAATTCAATGTAATGTAATAATGCTTACAAGAAACACACTCTAAGCCACTCCGTGGCGCTACCAGAATTGAAATATTTGTCAAACTAAAAGATAGACAAAGCTTTAAGTGAGTGTGAACACTTCTGTCCTCTTTCTGTATTATTGAAATACCCACGTGCTAAATTAACTTGAAATGAAAAAAACACAAACAGCATACCTGTGCGATTTGTGTGAAGGTTTTCTGGGGGTATTTGGGGATGAGCAGCTCGTCGGTGTCCTTCAGGTAAGCCACCTGCATGTACACATTGAGCCAGGAGATGGGAGTCTGTGGGCTGAGGCTCCAGTTCAGCTCCTGGGGGAGAACAGAACGAGAGGACAACCTGCCGTGTTAACATTCAACTGGATTGACCTAGGTTCAAATACTTTTGATTATTCATTATATTTTTGGTTTAAAAACTGTGTGCTTGCCAGTTTTCTAAAGTTTCGTTTTTTTATACATTTAGCCGTTTTTGTAAATGCCAGCTATATCTCAAAGGTATGTAGCTCCAAAAATATACATAACAAATTGGGATGTGTTAACCCTAATGTCACAATCTTTTATATTTGGGAATTCAGTTGAATCCTTTTACACTACCAACAGAAAATGACCTCCGGTTGGTTAAATGGCCTTTGATTTTCTACAATATTCATGTCATCTTCTTAGTCTTAGTCTAACATACTAGCCTGTTCCAGTTCTGTAATTTAACATCACACGAGTTGAGGGAGCTTCGTGCTTTTCCTATTTTGGGTAGTCATTTATTATAGACAAAACTTTTTTTTTTTAAACGTATTTATTTTTTAAACCATATGTCAGTAGAGTTTTCTTAACCCTCCCGTTATATTCGTTTTTCTATAACAGCAATAATATTCCCGGGTCTATTTGACCCAGTGCATGTTTAATTATCCAAAAATGGTCAGAAACCCCAAAATCCAGATTTTTTGTTTGTACCTTTTATTACTATCAATTAAATCAATATGTAGTGCAATTGTGTTATTCACCTCACAGATCATGGGCCCATTGGAATAAGTCACTTGTTTTTCACGAAACATATACATTCAAAGACATTTCTCTATTATTTGTTTTACATAGGAAAAACCTTGATATAAAATACCTTTTTGCACAACATGAACATTTCTAATTACTTTTTTTCCAATCAGTTAATGTTGATAAATAGAGACGAGACACTTCTTCTCTTCAGGGTCAAATTCACCTGTTCACTTAGAATCAAGCCAAATGAGTCTTAAGGATTTGTATTGAAAGTGTTTTATTGTGTGTGTGTGTATATATATATATATATATACATATATATACATACATATGTGTATGTGTATGTGTATGTGTATGTGTATATGTGTGTGTGTGTGTGTGTGTGTGTGTGTGTGTGTGTCCCATTTGCACTTCTGACCCCTCTGAGTCTCCACTTTCACTGCCGGGTCAATCTCTGTGATATAAACATGCAGGGGGGGATTCCAAATACATGACATGAACCATTTCCATTTTACTTTTTTATAGCACTAATTAAGGCAAGTAGAAGAAGTTTCATACAAAAAAATTAAGTATTTATTGTAGATTTTCAAAATTGAATACGGGTCAATTTGATGCTGAATGTAACAGGAGGATGCGTTAGTATTATTTTCCGTTGCAAGTATTCTTCAGTGCTTATTTCAGTTATTAAAAACAACCCTGGGATTGATGGATTTGTAAAATAATACAAGAATAGGGAAGAGAACAAGCACCGTTTGTGACTTGGGTAACCAAGGCATATTTTAACAAGACACTTACTATGTTTGCGAGATAAACCAAAATATCATCAGTTGGTTAGTTTGGCTATATGATATTTGGACAAATACAGAGCAGATCCTACTGATGTCAGTGAGCCAAGTGTGTGTGTTTTTACCTTCATAATAATGATTTCCATTCTGAGAATCTCATCTTCGGTGCAGGCTTCGTCTGTAACATAGGCAAATTGGTGGACCTTGGGAGGATACATCTCCTGAGGGACACAATGACACAGGAGACAACCTTTATAACAACCACTCATACCAAACCAACGAGTGGAAGATGTTGCAGGAGGAAGGGGCAGTGAGAGTACAATGATATATCCAACAAAAGGCCAAAAATAACCACAGGGTTCTTATTGAAGCACAGGGTTTGATTTTCTCCCGGATTCTCCAACCCTTCTCACCTCTACTTTAGCAGCTATGAAGAGACAGGTGATGCCTATGAGCTGCAGCGTGGTTTTGAAGACGTTTCTCTGGGTGGCCATGAAGCGATCAAAGTAGTCCTGGGCGAGGTGGTAAGACTCCCTGTGCAGTTTGTACACCTCACTCACCTAAAAACACAAACAGAACATTAATGCAGGAATAGGACCGCCCCATGACACTGGCACTATGGACATGAAGTGGCATCAGGAAGATGAAATAGTACCCATCGGGAGAAGCTCATCACATGACAACGTTTTGTTACTGTAAGATGGAACAGCCATGTTTACCTTTTTACTATTCCATTTTCCTTTATTAAAAAAAAAAAGAAAAAAAAAAAAGAAATGCAAGATTTAGAAGTGATTGAAAAGCATTTAGATTTTGGAGGACATGCACCATAAATGATTGTTTGTGTTGTGTGTCCTATGTTTAAGGACTTGTTTGTGGAAAATAATCTGTAAACAGACTTGGACAGTCACAGAAAACATCAATCAGAGCCGTCTTCATTTTAAATTAAGTTGTTGTCGGAGTTCCAGCTTTTGGTGCACCGTGGAATGGTTTTATTTTCTTAGCGTAAGCAATACGGGAGTCAAGTCGTTAATCTGTGGCCGTGTAGCGGGATAATGTGCAGCGAGGCAGTCATTATTGGAAAAAGAACACGGAGCCCGGCACGAAGCAGAGGGACCTTGATTATCCCTTAATAACTCGATGGTTTGTACCACAGGGTGTTTACAGATAATAACCCAAAAAACACATTTGTATTTTCTCAATAATTAGATTAATTGTCCAGCTCAGCACCAGTAAGAGGCATTAGTGTTCTCGGGCTTTTTACAGTCATGAAACTTTTTGTATGATGTTCTTTAAGGTTCTAGCTTTTGTATTATCCTGCTGTCTAGCCAATTCAATCAGGAAAGGCAAGTCAGTAGTTGGTTATACACACAGCCTTTCCTTTTACCACCTATAATGCGTAAATGGTCAAAATGGAAGCCAGGTGGAGACAAATTCTAGACTAGTTACAAGGACATAGTACACACCTCCATGAGCCAGTCCAGGAGAACGGCTCTCATCTTGGGCTGTAGGTGAGGATGTTTCTCCATCACATGGACATCCTTGGCATACGTCTTGTCCTTCTCCAACATGTTGTTCCACACGACATCCTTACAGGCCCAGCTGATAACAAAATAGAGATAGATAAAAAGAAAAAAATTTGTAAAACATCAAATATTTAACTCATGACTGTCCCCCTTGTTATGCAACATGTGCTAAGCAGTAGTCTGATGCTCTATGGGCAGACATGTTAACCACAAGACCAGCAACAACAACTACTATTAGCCACAATCTCAGAAAAGGGGCCACAGAGAAAGACATGTGCTATATTATATCAAACAGGTTGCTGTAAGATAATTATTCTAAAAACAGTACTCACCACAGGGCAGGAAGCGGCGCGCACCGTACAGGCGTTACATAGACGTTGTGGAAGTTGTAGTGGGGGAAACCTGCGTTAATCAGGGCAACGGGTGGGTCCTCTTCCTGATCAGGTGTGGGGATGCACCTCTGTGGACTTGTGTAACCAGCATCAGGACTCCAGCCCGGCTTTACAGGAAAGAGATGTGAGGAATGAAAAATGAGAGGGGGAGGGCACAGTATTGGCCCGGACAACTCAATAAGCCGGATGGTTTACATTACAGTCAAAAAATGAACTATAGATACCCTTAATATGGGTTTAATTGATGAAGTATGATCATAAGGCAGAATAACCCCAAAACATTACTTTGGGAATGAGCAACCTACTTATATACCAGCTGTACATTTCATCAAATACAAGCCAAGTGGCAAGATTTAGTAACCAAAATGTATATAAAAGGTGAACTTAGTTAGGGGTGGGTTATGCCTACCTCACATTCACGCTGCTTCTTCTTCGTCATCTCTGCTACCTCCTCATCAGGATCTTGTAAATACTGAGGATCAAAGATGGACATATTTTAAAGTTCAATTTGTCTTCCATTCAAAGCACAGATACATCAGATCAATCTCCAGCTGGTGAAAGGTAGAAACTGCTAATTGCCCCAGCCAGGGATGTTTTGTTTTGCAAGCCCTAATGAAAATCATTATTAAATCCAGCAATATCAGTTGTACAAGAAATACTCCAATGAAGCACAGACACTACTTGCTAGCAATCATGAACATTTGTGACAACCCAGACACACCTGAAACATGGGGTTTAGGCCCATTATAGGCTGCTCTGTGAGCCTTTCAGACTACTTACAATGGCAACATCTGCCTTCCTCTTTCTCGGTCGTACTGTATTTTCTTTGAACGCCCCGGGAGCTACAGACTTCGCTTCTGTGTCTTCCCTATAACAACAAAAGACAAACACGTACTTGCAGTTAGTCTCCGGAGCCGACATAAACAGTTTAACATGCTTGGCCTAATATGTTAATGCGGGCTAAAACAAATAGCAACAAGCTAACTAGCCGGATGGCTAAAGCTCCATCAACTTTTCTCTCTCGTCACACACTTTGATTGACGCGCTTAAAATAGACATGAATGAAATGCGTATGAAACTCACCGTTGTCTTCGCATTATACTCAGAGGGGTATGTGTCAGTTTCAGAGTAAACCTGTGAATGAGAAGTGTTTAAAACGTTTGTTATTTGGGGTTTAAAACAACACATTCATACACTCCCAACCCCCACTCTCGACTCCCTCCTTCTGACAAAGCCCAACTCAGCCTGGCGCGGGGAAATGGAAACAGTACTCAATGTAAAAAGTCGCTTAAAAGTACCAAACAATGCTATTTCTTCACGAAACTAATCGGTGGCAAACACAAGATGTATTATAAGCCCCCCGAGGTTTTTATTTAGCGCATTTTTGATGGGAAACCGGTTATTTCCCCCACTAAATATGGACAGCTGGCTTGCCACATAATGGCCGAACGACGGGCACAGCTGAGACGCCTATTATCCCAATTTAACATTTAACATTAACAGTAATAACACCAGGCATTTAAGTACGAGAATCCATAAAAACCTTGAATCCAGTATCTAACTTGCTGCGGTTTAGTTAGCATTCAATTCAGCTAAGCAATAAAAGTTGCACCTAGCTTCCCAAACACGATGCAATGGTACAGTTTCGTATTATCCACTCACCTCAAGATGCTGCCCTTGAAGTTTACTCTTGTCCAAAATTAAATATGTATAATGTAAAACTTCAAAGCCTGTTGTTCGGATGCAGTGGTGCTCTCTGTGTCCGAGTGTGCGTGTACCCAGGCCGTGCTAGTTCCTCTGAGCTGGCGCCTTGTAGTGAACAGATGACTTGAAGCATCAACGTCAGAGAGGAGTGGATTTCACTTGGCGCTAAACTCACAGCTTCACCGCCTCTCTGTAATCAAACTCTCTCCCAATTCACCACCGTTTCGCATCCTTATCGTGTACAGAATTCGTGTTTTGTATATAATCGATATGTTTTATGACAAAGAGGAGGGAAAATGAGTTCATAAATTTGCCGGCAAAACTGGAGGCGTGTCTGCCGCGGTGACAGCTGCAGGGGCGGGGCTTCCAAAGAGGAAGTGCTTGGGCACCGCGTGGCTAGTCTGTCAGATGTAAACAAAGCCGTAGTGCTTAGATTTAAGCCTAAAATACAATGAAATACAACCATAATGTTGTGAGGTAACTCGGTACGTTTATTCCGTGAACTCCAAATATGGCTGTCTTGCGCTGTCACGCTTGGCGCATCAGTTATTTAGGTAAAAAAAAGAACTATGTTATCCGGCGGATGCTTCTACCGCCCATTTCCAGCTATCTCCGTATTATATCCACGTAAAGCTTTTTGTTTTAACACACTTTCTGCACTGCTAAATACTTTTTTACTTCAGGTGATGGCGTTATGTAAGATAAATAATTGTTTTAGGCACTACTGGTTTGATATGGATTTTAAAGATAGTTTATTATCACTGATTTTGCTCAAAAACAAAACTGACCCTTGGCCAGTCACGTGATCCACATGCTTAGAAAGACAAAAAGCAAGATTATTTGTCTCTGCTCAACTGGTTGCCCCACAAAAACGGCAACATGACGTTTTTGAACCTTTTTGGGCGACTGAAATCTGTGGTTATTGGAATGATTCATGTTAAAGCTTTACCAGGTAAGACTGACCTGACCCTTAACATTTACATTTTAGCTGTTGTAAATGAACTATTCAGTTTATTGACTCTAGTAAAGGTTGTAAAGGTCATTTGTCTGTATTTCAAAACCCACACATAAATCAGATCAATCTCCAGCTGGTGAAAAGTAGAAACTACACATTTTCCCATAGGTGTTTTGTTTTGTAAGCACTAATACAAATCATTATTAAATCCAGCTGCATATACAAGTTTTTGCCAGCAATTATGAATTTATGTGACAACCTAGACACTCCTGAAACATGGGGTTTAGGCCTATTATATTATTCAGACTACTTACAATGGCAACATCTGCCTTCCTCTTTCTGGGTCGTACTGTATTTTCTTTGGGCGCCTCAGGATCTAGTAAAGGTTGCAAAAATACTCCTTTCAAAACTGTCATATCATTTTGTCTGTGAAATCCTATATTTCAAATTAACATGGTCAGGTAAAAGCATATTATTTGGTGCTGACTGTTGAAGTACGATAGCAAATTAGAGTAAAAATCTATTTAAGAAAAGTACAAATATTTCAAATGTATACTTATAGGTGCAGTATTCAGGTAAAGGTATTTGGTTACCTTTGGGAGCTTTTATTTGTCATTTCTCTTACTTATTGTTTCCATATTTGATGTCTATCACAGGCACCCCCCTGGGCTGTATGAAAATGTCCCGAATCACAGAAGAAGCCTGCAGGGAGGCAGAAATCTACCGTGATGCAGGGATTGTAAGTTATTGTACATTGTGTAAATTCCTAACATATTAAGTATTCTTAAGCGAGCCAGTACAGTTACTTTTGAACCCCTCTTCAGGATGCTGTGGTCATCGAGAACATGCATGACATCCCTTACTCGTTCTCTGTGGGCCCTGAGGTGACGGCCTGTCTGACCGCAGTGTGCTCGGCTGTGAGGAACATCTGTCCACAGCTGCCGCTCGGAGTGCAAATACTGTCCTCTGCAAACCAGCAGGCCCTGGCAGTCGCCCTGGCTTCAGGTTCAGTCTTTACATCGTTGAATGATCGTTGTGCTGTGTATATAATGCCGTAACCATCTGCAGTAAAAGTGTTTAGAACATAGGTATATCAATCATGTATCAGATCAACTGTAAACAGAATTTCTGACTAATATCAGCTCATTACGGTCTGGTCGGGTTTCATGATTTAAGGTGTGTTTATCAGTCAAATAAGATGCTGTGTGTTTGTCCTTTAGTGTTTTATGTAAGAACATTTAAAACAATAAAAGTAGAGATACCACAGTACACGCGGTAAAGTATTAAAAGTATCAGCATGAAAATATAGTTAAAGTACAAAAAACATTACTGATTAATCAAGACGGACAATTGTATTCTTATCATTTTACAATATATACTGCCTTATAGCTTGTGAATTTCCCCAAGGGATCCATATAGTATATATAACACATGATCAATTATATGTTGATTATATTTAGTATAGTTTATCTGAATATGTATTTTCAAAGTGACTAAAACTATCATATAAATGATTAGGGGAAAGTAGAAGTAGGAAGTAGTATGAAATGGAAATACTCAAGTAATGTGCAGCAGACCAAACTGTACTTAAGTACAGTACTTGAGTAAATGTACTTGATTTCTGAACCTCTGGTCAAAAGAAACCTGTATCTGACACAGAGGCTGCTTGTTAGTGGATCATAGTGTTCAAATGTTACTCTATGTTCACAGGTCTGGACTTCATCAGGGCCGAGGGTTTCGTCTTTTCCCACGTGGCTGATGAAGGACTCCTGAACGCCTGCGCCGGGGACTTACTGAGGTACCGCAAACAGATCAAAGCTGAGCATGTGCAGATCTTTACCGACATCAAGAAGAAGCACAGGTGAGATCCCCATCTCTCCATTTTCATTAGTAACTAGAATTATAAGTGCCGCTTAGATGCAAAAAAGAGCTGCAACAACTTTAGTCGTTTACTTAAACATTTCACCGAGTGTGCTGAACCAAGCCCCTAACCAAGCCCCTAACCAAGCCCCCCTGTTAGAAAAGAGGATTTATAGTGACTGGGTGGATAAATATTAGATCTGGAGATTTGAGGTGTAACAGTTTGTTAGTAGCCTTGACAAATGTGCATTCCATTGGTTGTCAAATAAACTTATTACAAAAGGGAAAGCCATTAAGACTTGTACAGGATAACATGTCACTAATCTTTTATTTATTTATAAAAAAAAAGATCTATAGAAATATCAAAAATATACCTGATGTAACAGGATAGGTCAAGAAGCTGCAGGTTTGTACAATTGAATTCCCCTCATCAACGAAAAACAAACAACAGCAAAAAAGGGTGAAAATATATTAAAATAGTCAAATTATATACTTCTTGTAATGTATATTAATTATTTTGGTTATACAATTTGTATAATTTGCTTATTTAGAATTCTATATAAGTATATATAGGACTCTTTGTTAAAGAGTGGAGAATGAGGCAGATGTAAGTTATCGATTACTCCTACACTTTGCTGCAAATAGTGTAGCTTAAGTTACAGTTGACAGATACAGACGATAGTAAATTGACACCCTGTTCTATGTTGTTCTATAAAGAACGTTTTACAGTGTAATGGAATTCATGTAACTATGGTCTTCCCAGTCAAAGTTTTATCTCCAGCCAGTTTTACTCGGCCATGTCCTGCTTGTGTATGTAAACTGTGTGTTTGTTTCCCCAGCTCCCATGCCCTGACCTCAGACGTGAGCATTGAAGAGACGGCACATGCAGCAGAGTTCTTCCTCTCAGACGGACTCATCATCACAGGAGCAGCTACAGGACAGCAGGCTGACCTGCGGGAGCTCAGAGGTACCGCACCCTCCAGACTGCCAGGAGCACATCAACGCTTTATCAGGCACTGCCTAGCATCTAATTGTCCTATAAGTTAACAACACAGGCCTGAAACAAAATCTGTTAGCAACATCCATTGGATTGATTTGACATTAATCTTGTCAATGCATAATTGAGTCTACTTGATGTTAAATTTGCAGTAACTCCCCAGATTTGAGAAATACTATCCTTGGGCTGCACAGTTAATCAACATGGTCTCGTAAAGTGTGTGTTCAAATACCATTTTGAATAAAGTTTTGTGGAGCAGCAGAGATATCCCGGCCTACATTCCCCAGACTTAAAAAATAACAAAATAGTTTGGTACAGAAAAACTATACAAAAATGATCAATCCTTCAAAGATAGTGAATCATATCTCAGCCGCAGTGTCAGTCAAAATAATTACAATGACAATTAGTTACTTTCTCGGATATTCTCCACCATATACTATAACCATTTTGTGCTGTCGACCGTAAGTCATTTTTAGTCATTGCCTCATCCGTCCAGCAGAGGTCACCCTCACCTTTAGTAAAGCCCTTTATATAGAAACAGTCTATGGTCAAAGTCTATGAAAATATGTTCTTAGCATCAAACTCATTTTGTAAATGTCCTGTAGTGATACCCAACTCACGTTGACCTTTTACTAATATAGCTTCAGAACAAGGATTACTGGCAGGTAGGTGACTCACTGCCAATCTGATATGCTGTTTGGTGGATACAGTTACATGAAGAGAAAAATCATATAAAGCAAAGTTAAGGTCAAGAACATCCAATTAGAATTAAAAAAAAATACGATAAGAATACAGCTGAAAACATCATACGGCACTAGTAAACTGGTGTTGATTATTATGTGTGGTTTTCAAATATCTTCTGGAAGAACCTTACACTCATATATTAACAAAATAAAACAAGAATTATGAAACTGTCTTTTACAATTTCCAGATCTATTTTCTGGAAACTTATGCAAACGACTGTATAATAAGAAAATGCCACATATGCAGATTTAAACATATATTTTTATAAATACAAAACAACTGGGGATGATTCATTTAGATATTTATAGTTAACATGTTCACCATATATATTTAGAATTTGAATACTGCTTCCATCAGTGGCTTAATCAGTGACGACGGGGAGCTGAAGGCCCTGCCGTTTGTATCTGCCGAGAGTCAGAGGGTTGTAAATCTGGACCATGTCCTTCTAATATTAGCGATACCAGGCCTGCTATTTTAGTCTATAACACGACTCTAAACACTCTAAGCCTAACACACACACAGCATTGGTTTCATGCACACACTCACCCCATCTTTTCCCCTCACACACACATGCACGCTCTATCTCGGGACCATAAGCACGCAGACAAGGGTCAGACAGAATGATACTGAAGCTCACATGCCAAATGTCCAAAGTTCCCTGGGTGTGCCACAGCCTCCTCTCGCCATGGCAACTGACATTCATTAACATTATCATATATGGATAGGATCCAGATCTGAAAAAATAGCATGCTGCATCGACATAATAAATTATCTCAGATTACCACATTTGACAGTAACTGTTTGTGTGGATTTGAATAGAATACATTTGAAATCCATCCATGTGCATATGATGGTGAGGAAAGGAAATCAAGTTGTTGTATGCTTTGAAGGAATAGTCTGGATGTTTTGAGGTGGGGTTATTTTAGGTACTTGTTTATAGTCGGTGTACTATCTGCAGTAATTGCGTCAGCACACCAGCAGTAATGTACTGCTTTTATCCATCAAAAAAAATAAGAGGCCCACCCTTAAAAAATAAATGGGTAAAGAGTATGTTATATTCAAATTATTCTCACCTCGGTAACTTGCATGGAGACAGCCCTTTCTGACGGGAAACTAAAGCTGTTATTTGTCTCTAATGTGCTCTTGCAAAAGCCACTAAACTCCATTAAAAAAAACTTAACAGAATCCGAGGGTTGCTGGTCTAAGGCTAGTTTGACCAGTTTGTTTGTGTGTGTGTTATTGTAGGCTAGCGACTCACAGGTTCTGCAAGTTAAAGTACATTTTTTTTCAAAAAGATTAATAAAATCTGGTGGATTTGAAGACAGCATAAAAAACATCTTCAGGATACACTTAATATGGATACCTACCTTACATAAGCTCAATTCAAAACCACTATCCCTTTAAAAGATCCATAAGTCATCATTTATTATTTTCTTTATTTGTTCAAGTGTATCATTAAATATGGGCATTTCTTAGAGTTGGAGAAGTTACCCCTGTTCAGATGTTTCTTTGTTTTTGCAGAGGTTTCCAAGTCTGTGAGGATCCCAGTGCTGATTGGTTCTGGGGTAACCTATGACAACATTGAAAGCTACATTGGTGCAAATGGGATGATCATCGGTTCTCATTTCAAGGAGGGGGGCCACTGGGCCAACGCCGTCGACCCGGAGCGAGTGAAGAGGTTCATGGAAAAGATACGTGAGCTTCGACAATAACAGAGAAGGTGTTTGTCTTGTGTCTGCTGCCCCATTAAAGACCTTCAAACAACAGCTTAAGAAAACAAGACTTTCATTTTTTTGTACATTTTATAAATACACTAATAGAAAAACATAATATTCGACTGTATTTACACTCGTCTAAAATGAACAATTTCTGTGACATGAAAATAGTGGGTAATCAAAACACAAACCCGGGGGTTTTCACCCGACATAATTACTGTACAGCTCACCGTGGCATGGTACGAGCTTTAAAACACTTGTTACAAGAACATCTAAAACAAAGGCACATGAAATAATACATACTGAATAAAACCAAGAAAAAACATTCAAACTGTGCCATGATAATCCAACGGCATCGTAGATATTGCATTAAAAATCACTCTACAGGTTTGAAGTTTTCATATGTGAATCCTCGCTCACAGTTACAAAACTTTTAGAAACACACACCCACCCCCACCCCCCCGCACACACACACACACACACACACACACACACACACACACACACACACACACACACACACACACACACACACACACACACACACACACACACACACACACACACACACACACACACACACACACACACACACACACACACACACACACACACACACACACACACACACACACACACTTCCTAGAAGCCCTACCTCTGGTTATATCTAAGGAATCTAAACTAATGCTCTCCAACCTGAGGGACGGACTGTTATCAGGAGTCCAAGAATGATTGTTCTCAGTGGTTTCAGCTGCAGTGCAGGATAATGACATTTAAATCAGATTGCACAGGAAGTGGTGAATCTGATTGTGCTTTGCTTTATGCTAAATTATCTGTGTGAGGTGAAACAATGGTTTGAAAACCTGAGTAATTCAGAGTCAAGGCACTGTGCTGCACAACTGGGCTGTGGTGGAGGCACCTTGAAGCCCCCCCCCCCCCCCCTTTCCTGTTTAGTTGTTGCAGAGGCGCTGGCAGGGCTGCTTGAAGTGTCCGTAGCGCTTCTCTGTGGGGGAGAAGCGCATCTTGGCGAGGTTCTGCCTGTGGAGGCCTCCGTGGCTCAGCTTCTTCCTCTCAGCCTGGGCGCCGGCCCTCTGCACAGCCAGCAGCTGGAGGTGGCCGGGCAGAGGGACCCCCCAGGCAGCCAGGCGCCAGGAGATGTGCCGCCTCACCACCACCGGCCTGCACACACACAGGGGAGGGTTAGAGCGTGTGTTGATGGCATATTAGATGATAGGTTAGTAGGTTCACTGATAGGATACTAAGACGCACCACGGGAAGTTCCTCCTGCCTGTGGCCAGCAGACTGTTTCGCTTCTCCCCAAGAGCTTCAATAGACTGTACTGAACTTAATTCACCAGCTAAAGCTCTCTTTAACTGTGCAATCCAGTGTTCATACTAATACAACACTGTTTATATTGTAATATACATGTTATATATTGTAGGAGAATGACAGTTCTTAGGAGGATAGTTTTAGATTAATCTTGAGACTGCAATATTTTTTTTTCATTTTTTCATCTTTATTTCGAACAGATTTCAAAAAACAAATACAAAATAATAAATGTGAAAAATAGAATACCGTATTGTTAGAATACATTATTTATCAATATTCATAATAATATTTATATATTCAAAAAAAAAATATTCATAATAATAATAAGGGTCCGAAAGGGAGCAGGAGGAAGCAAATGCTTATTAATTCCCACCCCTTACTTACTGCTAATCAATGATTATCCTTTAAATCATTTCTGCAAGTTATTCCTACTCACATCTTTACATTTATACATACATTTACAATCATTTCTCATCTTCAATCACCTCTCTTCATTCTCATAGTTTTTCAAAAAAGTGTTTCTGTACATCCTTTTAAACTGAATTATGCTTGTGCTTTGTTTGAACTCCTGCTCCAAACCATTCCATAAAATCACCCCACAGATTGTTATACTCATACTTCTCAGAGTTGTTCTGACCTTGAGTTGTTTATAATGTAGATTTCCTCTCAAATTATACCCACCCTCTCTGTCTACGAACAATGTTTTTAATTTCCTTGGTAGTAGATTATGTCTTGCTCTGTACATGATTTGTGCCGTTTTAAATGTAACCAGATCAGTAAACTTCAATATGTGTGACTTCAAAAATAATACATTAGTGTGTTCAAGATATCCAATATTATTGATAACTCTTATAGCCCTTTTTTGTAATGTGCATAACGGCTGTAGGTTGGTTTTGTACGTGTTTCCCCAAATCTCCACACAGTAAATCAGATATGGTAATATCAGTGTGTTATATAGAGTATACAATGAGTTGTAGTCCAGAATGTGTCTGGCTTTTTCCAATATTTTGCGATAGTTTTAGCCAGTTTTGCTTTTACATGAGTGATATGAGGTTTCCAGCTGATTTTGTAGTCTAAAACCACACCAAGGAACTTAATTTCAAATACTCTTTCTATGTTTATGTTATCTAGTATTAATTTACTCAAGTAATTTACCCAATTATAGTTTTGAAACACTTGTTCTTAAGTATTTCCATTGTGTGGTACTTTAAACTTCTTTTCACTGGTAGTAAAAATGTTACCTTTTATTTCACTAAATATTTGTCATCGCTTTAAGTATCTCATTTAAGATTTGATGTTAAACTAGAACGTGTTGCGGTTGTATGCCACCTGTAACCAGTCAAGTTGCAGTTTACATGCATATCTGCGACGTCATCTATACACTGTTAGACATTGGTGGGAAAATGTTCAGTTTGAGTGACTTTGAGCTTCATCAACCAAAATCCATTCAGTCACTTAGTCAACGTGGATGTTTGTTCCAAAATTTGAAAAAAATCCCAAAAATTGTTCTTGAGATTGAGCCTTCCCAGGAATGTTACGTTATCCAGCATCCTAATAAACATCAAAATCGATATAGAGTGCCACAGTGACGCGTCCTAAAACCCGGAAGTAAGCTGTGCATGGGTTCCTTCGACAAAAACCAATGGAATTTCTCCATTGGATTTTAGAAAATAGCTGGAAATAAGGTCTGTGGTTGACAAACATTTAAGGGACGGATCACGTTTTGTTCAGCCGGATAATATCCACATGTCGACCCTACTTTTATAATTTTTTTAATCATAAATCTATCGATTAGATTTATAATTATTAATGAAAGTAGTAATACAATTATAAAAGTAGGGTAGACATGTGGATATTATCCGGCTGAACAAAACGTGCATTTATCTAACAGGTTGGTTTTCCGCCGACCTTATTTCCAGCTATTTTCCAAAATCCTATGGAGAAATCCCATTGCTTTTTTGTCGAGGGAACCCATGCGCAGCTTACTTCCGTGTTTTAGGACTGTGGCACTCTATTGAGTCAATGAAAGGTTGCACACTTGTACTTTGATTTGGTTAATAGTTCTATATCGACTAACTACAACAGAAAACCATACCTAAAAAAAATTCAGCATAATCAATAATTTATAACAATATATACTAATATTAAAATGAGTGCAATACACCATGACTACTTTTGAGAGTTAAAGTACATTTGATTGATATCTTTGAACTTATAATGGAGTATTTTAACAGTGCAGTACTTACACAGATGAAATAAATCCGCTGAATGCTCCTTCTACCACTACACATATAAAAACCTTAAGGTCATTATTTCAACAAATGCTGCTAATTAATCTTCTGTATTTGACTAATGCAAGTTAAAGGAGCTCTTGAAACTTTATACACATTGTTAGCTTCTGTAATCCAGCCTTGATTCTTAAAATGAAAACACAACACACTTTGGGATTTTCACAGGTTTCCGTGAAAGATGACATCCAGGTGTGGTAACTAATAAATACATCAATGTCTAAGGCGAGTGTGTCTGAATGAAGACTAACCTGGAGGTGTCCTCTTCCTCTTCGTCAGAGCCAACCTCCTCTCCGCTCATCATGCATCTAATTTGGTACACGGACATGCTGGGGTGCTCGATCAGCAGGTTCTCCAGGGGGCCCGCCGGGGGGGCCGACAGGGGCTCGTTCTCTGCAATGAGGACATCTTCTCTTTACATCCCAGAACACACTGCACCCAAACTGAGTGGATGATGTAGAAGTGAATGCCACAGACTCTGAAGGGTTTATTTGTTACCTGGCAGATTAACGATGATCCATCCTCCCTCCTCACTCTCCATCAGCTCCTCATAAGAGTCCACTGCCTCAAAAGCCTCCCCAGCGTTCCAGAGCAGCTGAGAGAGAAGCTTTCCGAACATCTTCAGACTCAGGTGCTATCTGGGAATGAACAATAGTGAGAATATCAAACAATGCACAAAACACACTGTGAATTCTTTTTGGAAGGGTTTTGGCAGCTGGGGACATTGGGTGACTCCATATTTTGGATGTGATAGTGAGTTCTGAGTTCACAAACCTCAATCAGAATTAAATAAATAAAACATTACAAATATATATAAAAAATTGCAATACAAATACAAAACAAAGCAGAGGTTTTTATTAACCTATGAAGTTATAGCAGAAGGTCCACTTAAAAATAAAAAATAGAATACAAATATGTATTTAGGGAAAAGATGTTAAGAATTAGCACATTTTAATGAAGGAATACAAAACAATAAATAACTATTTGAATATGAATTACTCACTCAAAGGTTCCTGGACAAAAAAAAGGTTTAAATAAATGCCTGTATGGTGAACGGAAAATAAACAATGTTTATGTCTTTAATGATACAGCTAAACATCAAAGTGTCTCATGTTTGTGAACTATTTGTTTTTGGGTTCTTTGTTCTCATGCAAGAACAATTCAAGGTAAAACAGCGAGGGTAACTGATACAAATGTGTGATTGTGTGGGTGAAGTATTACTTTAATCCTCTTCCACCTGAACCTCCTCTCCGCCTGGATATATGTCCACATGAGCAGAGCAGGGGGCTCCACGGTGAGGCTGTGCTAATAAAAACCCACAGATCTTCTGCAGTGATCACCTAACCCCTGCTCTGCATCAACAATGTTTCCCTTGCGCCAACACAGGAACCTGAGCCCTGAGCTGCTAGGTCGCTTCATGACGCAGACTCACGAGCCTAAGATGTTACTGCTGAGGGAACATGATGATACAAGACGCTAGAATTTGACTGGTTTCAAAAATATGATATAACCTGCGACACTGCTTTAAACTCCTCCCATGAAGAAAAGTTGTAGGCGTGACCTAAAACCGCAGCTGGATGACATTTTGTCCTAAACAATGAACCTGTAACATTATGGAAGTGTATTATGTACACTGCATGTGTGTTTATAAGTCCCCTGTCCTTCTTAGGCAACATAAATAAGGCTTATTAAATAAGGAAAATAATAACAATACATTTGATTAAAAAAGCGATTTTTAAGGTACTCAAAAAAACACTACGTAAAATAAAATAAAAAAATACTTTTGGGTTTCTCCTGTTTTACCTTAATTCTAGTGTTATGTGAAAGATATATAGCCTACACTGCATGTTTGTTCAAGACAAACATAGTTCCATAAACCGACCCGTGTTTACCCGTGTCAGTGTCTGGATGACTTCCTTCAGTGTTTGCCCGGAATCTAATGTCACCAGACCCCTCCCTATAAACACACACATAATCCCTGTCTGGCCGGTCTATTATAACCTGATATCTACAGGACGAACAGCTGATTGCACATCGATGCAGTTTTATTTAATCATAATAATAGCATTGGGTGGATTTGTGGAGGTGGAAATTCAACGATAACATGCATTACAAACCAAAGACATATCACTGGCCAGAGGATTGCACTTCGACAACAAAAGACAAATGACATCCAAACATTAAAACAGGCCAGTATTTGACCGTGCTGCTTATATCTACATCATGACTCACCTGATTAAATAAAAATAAATGTTTTTCCTCGGGTGTGGCCTTTATACCCAAATGATCCTTCTGTGTTGCTTGTTCTTCAGATATTGTTTTGATCTCAAAGTTGTTTTTCGGAGAGTCCTCCCTGTGTCCTGAACATACGGTCCTGAAACGTCACCAAGCCACGCCCTCTGAGGCGGGACAGTTGTACGTCAGTCAATAGGCTTGTTTGAGACGCGTTGCGGCTCACCTTGAAAGTAGACGAGAATAGCCGATCGCAGCCGGGGGAGGTCTCCAAAAGCTCGCCTGAAGTCGGACAGCTCCGAGTCGGCTTCTTCTTCTTCTTCTTCTTCTTCTTCTTCTTCTCTCGGTTTTTTGGCAGATTGCAAACAACTTTAAGGTGCATACCGCCACCTCCGGAGTCGGCTTGACTCGGTTTGCATTTATAAAGAGTGCACAAATGTGTTTAATCGTTAATGTCAGATATGTACTAAGTAAATACATTTGTTCCTTTACATTCCTTACATTACGAAATGCAGTTTAGCTTCCAACCAGGAGTGCAACAAGCAGTAAAGTGAAAAGTAATGTACACAATCTACAGAATAAAAGATAGAATGAATTGAATGATGAATAAACAGTGAGGGGTATGAATAGATATACACAGCAGCCTGTGAGCAGTATGAACAGTGTGTATGAATATGCTAAGATATATAACGTATGAAAACGGTAAGCAGTGCAAGTATAGTATAACACAGGGGTAGCCAACACGGTGCCCGCGGGCACTCAGTCGCCGCAGGGGCAACGTGAGTCGCCCGCCGGGCATGTTCTAAAAATAGCTCGCCAAGCAAATCCAAAACAAAAAAGGAAATGTAATTAAAATAATCTACTCTATGCATAAACGAAACCTAAATCATAGGGAACTCTATCTACTTACTACAACTCTATATATATCTAACACCCCTCCTCCCCCACCCCCACAATGAATATCGACCAATCACGTTTTGCTTGATTTGCGGGACCAGCGTTGCAGTCGGGAAGAAAAGCAATGTGGCACCTCCCCGCTGATTTTCCTTCTGGCAGAATCTACACAACATAACAGCCCCATTGAACAGCCTATGCCAGCCTATAGAGAGGCGAAGTCACGCCCATCTACTTCCGGTCCATGGGACCCCGGAAGCGAAAAATTATACATTGAATTCAATGGAGAGAGAAAACGTATCTTTTGATCCCGTTTGAATTGTGCCACGAACTACACATATGATGTTTGTCAATCTTAAACAATCATTTCCATGTTAAAAAAGTCACATTTTGTCGTAAAACTGTTGAAATATAATATTATGAAAAATACGCGACTACAAAGACTACAAATCCCAAATCCCATTCTGGGTCGCGTATGTGATGTCACAGGCGATAATGCTCCAAGTGGTTGAGACTCGTAATTAAAGCGAAGAAGAACATTTCATAACTGATTTATTCCCTCCAATAAATAAAAGAGATTGCTCCAATAAATTCACTTTTACAAGAAGCCTGTGTGCTTTGTACCATGTTGTAATCACAAAAGTGATCATACCACTTGCTCGTTCTATCACTTCCCGTCTTATGAAAGGACCAGGAGTCGCTGGATCAGACATATCAGGTAATATCATAGGTAATATACATGTTGTGCATGGAACATAGTCAAGTTAGCTACCTAGCTAGTAGCGACGAGTAGCGAGCACGTTAGTTAGCATTACATTACTTAGCCTTGTCATTTTTAGTAGCCTTACCATGAAGTTATTATTTTATTACATGAAGTACACCAAAATGTTAAACAGTAAGAGTAGTCATCATGGTAAGTATTTCGTGAAACATTTGAAGAGTAGCCTACTGCGCCTTCCACCGGGTGCTCAGGAAGCAGTTCAGGGAGAGTCGAAGGAAGGCAGGCAGGCAGGCAGGCAGCTTTGCATGACATTCTTCTGGACATGTGTCATTGTGATGACAGTGAGGGTGAGTCAATCTGTTTGTTGGAAAGACAGTAGTTGAGTGATTACTGAGAGAAAATTATTAAAAGAGATAATTATTCAGTGTTGTTACTTTAAAGTGTTGTTACTGACCTTTTTCTCTTTTATTTTCTTTACCTCACCTGTAACTGCTGAGACCCTGAGGAACATGCACACTGACCTGCTCTGGCAACCTGATTTCCACTGTACGTAATAGTATTTGGTTATGGTATATTATTTATATACATCAAAGGCACAATGCACCCCCCAGAGAGACACATGTATTGAGTGTGATATTTTGCATAGGTCATGTGAAATCATCTTTACATACTAGAAAACTGTAGGAGCGGCAACTTGTTTTGAAATTGAATTTTTAATATCCGATAATAAAGTTGATCTGTTTTCTTTATTCTTCTCTCTTCCCAGCTCCATCCATCACCGTTCTCTGTTCCTGCAGGTCCTGCTTGCTAATCAATGCTTTATCTTTTTACACAATTACAAATAAAGTCAATGTATTGTATGACATGAAGTTGTGCTTCATTCTGAGTCAATAATAAATTCATTCTGCCTTCAACTGCAAAATGATTGTGGACTGCACCAACATCCATGTAGCTGCCCCCAGTAAGATGAACCAAGCAAAGCTGACACTCAACATACAGCTGTGCTCTTAAGTTGACATGAAGAATTTGTGAAATATTGGTAATTATTTGGAAAAAATGACTTACGATGCAGAAAACTTTTTTTATTTAGGAACAGTGGTCAAGTGAAGCATTTATCACTACATATGTGTCACACTTAAAAGGCCAAACACACTGGCCAAACACACCTCGTTTACAACTCCCCAGTTGACAGCCATGACGCCGTCTAAATTGTACCCCCCAAGCACCCTCTTCATGAGGGACGCGCATGGAGTGGATGAAAGTCCCGACCTCAGCACAGCACCAAAATTGCTGGCTGTCAACCTGCCCTGCCTGTGTAACTGCCACGGAGGATTTGTCCGCTGTCCTACGTTGGCTGTCTGGATGGCAGCTTGCTGGTCTCTGCTCAGTTGCATTGAGGCAAGAATTGCCTCAAGCCCCCGACCCCCATGCTCCTTCACTAGCTCCGGCACGTTGAAAATGGCCTGATGTTGAGGCTGCAGCTCTGGCTCAGGTGACAAAAGCCATGCCATGCCACGCTGCGCCCCTCAGTGCAGACCTGAACCAGTCTACTTCCTCAGTGGCGATGTCTCTGGCCAGTGGGTTGTATGTCTCCTCTTGCTGTTGGTAGAGTTGAGACACCGGTGCCAGGCTTCCTCCACTGGCACTCAACTTCTGTGGAGCTGATCTGCCACATGGCAAATATTGCCAATGCTGCAGCGTGGCTGCATTTGTACATCCCCCGTGCACAACCACAGACAGCGCTCTGCATCGCGCCATCCTCTCCCATGTAGATCTGTACAAATAAAGTAAGTACCATGTTTGTTAACATGCTATAATAGATTGAATGAGCAATACAAGGATGGTCCAGATCTGGGGGTGGGAGGGTTTATTTTTCCATAGTTTTTTCCTCTTGTCTGATTGTTGTTATTTTTTGTTTTTTCTGTATTTTTTGTCATTTGTGTTGTATTGGTTGTGATTGTACATTGTATTTTTTTAAATGTGTATTACATTTTTGAAAAACATTTGATCAAAAAAAAAGGATTTGGTCAGGATCTAGACTCAGTGTGTAGTTTATGAATTAATCAATGCTCTCTACATTAGGAAAACACATACCAGTGTACCAGACGGAGTCACACACAGCTGTGCCTAGATAACCAAACAAATTGACAAGATAACCAAAATCCTTGAATCTACACACAGCAAATAAACTCAAATGACACAACGAGATGTAAAAAGGAGATCACACATATAGTTGATATAAAACTGGCCGCTTCAATCTGAAGAGCAACTAAAACAAAACACGGGAGTGTACCTTGTTCTTGTGAACACTAATGTTATCCATAGCATACACACCCGTATACAGTACACCCGTTCTAGGTTCTGATTGGCTCTCTAGGTTGGCATTCTAGCTTCTGACTGGCTGTCCAGGTTGTCAATCACAGCCGTGGGCATATTATACTAGTCGACTCGTAACATCGCTAAACTTTTTTTCTTGACGGTTTTCTCAGTCAACTAATGCTATTGATAACAGTAACATAAATTAAGCACACTGCATTCATTATATGCCGGGTCTGTGGTTCATCATCTTCTTTTTCATTCTCCTCCTTATTGACTGACATTAACGTTAAACATTGCACTTATGTTACTCACCGAAACCTTGTAAAGCCGGTCCCGCATGCTGGCTCTTACAGAACCGACTAACTCCCCTTTCGTGTATGTACAGCTCTCAACATGCCCAGACTTGTAGTGATTTTCACCTCGTTTTATACTTTTATTCTCATTCTGAAAGAATGAGGTGAAATGTGCCAACGTGACGGCCATCTTTGTGTTGGTGACGCGTATTGTGCGGGACCAGAGACATGTAGTTCACTGAGCGGCTTAACACAAAAAAATGTGTTACTTCACAGTTTTACGACACATTTTTATTTTTTTGACTTGCAAAATGTTCTTTTAAATTGACAAACATCATATGTGTAGTTCGTGGCACAATTCAAACGGGATCAAAAGATACGTTTTCTCTCTCCATTTAATTCAATGTATAATTTTCCGCTTCCGGGGTCCCATGAGCTCCCCCGGAAAGGGAGGGACTTCGCCTCTCTATACAACACATGAGGAGCAGAGTTTTACTCTGTGTGTGTTGTAACTTGCATATATATTTATTCCACTTGACGCACACACAGGCATGGCGTAATCTCCACTGGGGACATGTCCCCCGCACTTTTCGAAATCCCGTTTGTGTCCTCCCACTTTACAAATATGTTTATTATTTTTTTTTTAACGCAACCCGTCATCGCCAAGGAGGAGCACACAGCCTCTGTGAGCGAGCGAGAGAGAGAGAGAGAGAGAGAGAGAGAGAGAGAGAGAGAGCGAGAGAGCGAGCTAGGGAGAGCACACTTTTATCTATTTAATATAGATAAAGTAAGAAGTCATTCCAGTGTGTACTATAGGAAAGTAGAAAACACAGTTTAAAAGGGGAGTGATTAGTAAAATATGCATAAATAAAAAGAAAGAATGCTAATTAGGTAACATAAGATAAGAATAAACCAGTTTAAATGATTTTTTATTGGTTGTGATAATATTCTAAAGATGATTGGAGTATTGAAACGTATACAGCTCCCTTTCATATGAGTGTTGAGAGCTGTATCCATAAATTCATTTTGTACTCAAAGTGCAGCAGATTGGTGCATTTCACTTCAACATTTAAAAAAAAAATCTTTTAGAGGAGGTGAGGACCCCCCTCGAAGATGTGAGATCCCCCCTGGAGGATGTGAGGCCCCCCCAAGAGGATGTGAGGTCCACCCCCAAATAAAGCAGGTTAAAATTATTAAATTGCATACATTTTCTTTTAGTAAACACTGAAAACGGGTCCCACAGACCCAAACAGCACACAAAGGTTAAAGGTAAGCATATAATATATAAATATAAAATATATACACTGCAAAAAACAAAAAAAAGAGGAGTAAAAGTAGCCCCCGACTTGCTTTATTTTTTGAAAGTAGCCCTCATCCTAAAAAATGTTGGTGACCCCTGGTATAACATATATAGATATTAATTTAATGATGATAAATATTGTGGAACAATTATGAAAAATGTTAATGGAGGGGGCGATGTAAAACTGACACAAAACAACAACAAACTTTTGCCGAGCCAATTGGAGAGTTTCATCACCAGCACGTGGTAAAAACCACCAATGAGCGCTCAGCTCGAGATACCAGCGAGTCGTTTCCCATCAAGCATTTCGCTTCCGCAGCCCGTGGAAAGGGGTTATGGCTAGAAAGGATCCGTCTTGTGTAAAACTCTCGCGAGAGTTTGCAAGTCACGTGGCTGAATGTTTACGTTTGGCAGGCAGCCTTTCAGTTACGATCGTTAACATCAGTGAAGCTAAACTATCTATTAATTATGTCAATGACAGGGAGTGTGATTGTTGAAATAGGGTGTTAGTGGTCTTGCTGTTCAAAGAAGAATGACAACACTGTAGATCACCAACACTGCGGTTTATTTTTTATTGACAGGCAAGTCAACGTTGTCACAGTAAAAGTCCCAAGATAGCTCCTGGTGCAATAAAATGTTCCCTTTCAGTGTTTTACTATTATCCTGCTGCATGAATGTGTATGTTGCATCATGTCACTGTTGTAGATGTTTTTCCGAGCCGCTCCAACGAGAGTTACAACGAGAACGTGACGTCAAATTTACACTAGACGGATCCTTTCTAGCCGTATCGGCTCGTCTACACTACAGGCATCGAAAAATGCTTTCAACGCTTCGCCCATTCACTTGAATGGGGTGACGTAGAAGATTTTTAATCTTCGCCGAACTGCATTGTGGGGAGCATGGCATGGCTTTGCTAGCATCACGAGCATCTATCAAAAGTTGAACAATGTTCAACTTTTGAGGCTCGATGCTTGGCATCAGCCAATAAAATCCCGTTTATGCAAATCCCGCCAGTGCAAGCGCAGCCAATCAAACCGCGTGCAAGCTGGGAGAGCCAGACCGCAGTTCATTTCCTCATATTCCAAACGAGATATTACGGTAGCAAATCACCCTGTTCTTTACGACCAGAACTATTTACCGGGATACAAACCGGAGGAACCAGGCATGGAGAGAGGTGGCAGAGACAGTGGGTGAAACTGGTAGGTTTTTCGCCTGTTTGGAGAGATTATATCCAGTTTACTTCGTTTTAACATTGCTATTGCTTTGTATGTCGGGGGGCGGGAGATTCATGTGATTGGTTGTTGGTCGCGTTGCTCGCAAAAAATTGCCAAGCTTCAGACACGCCCAGCTTCAAGATTTTTTGATACCTGTAGTGTAGACGGGCCGTAACCGTGGAGAGGAACTGCGCCGCCTCGCCTCGCTCTCAAGGCTGCGGGCGTCTTTGTCCCGCGAGATTTCAACGTCTCATGTAGGCGAGCCTCGAGAGCAAGTCGGTTATGGCTAGAAAGGATCCGTCTTGTGTAAATATGACGTCATGTTCTCGTTGTAACTCTCGTTGGAGCGGCTTGGAAACACATCTACAGCAGTAACATGATGCAACATACACATTAAAGCAGCAGGATAATAGTAAAACACTGAAAGGGAACATTTTATTGCACCAGGAGCTATCTTGGGACTTTTACTGCGACAACATTGACTTGCCTGTGAATAAAAAATAAACCATAGTGTTGGTGATCTACAGTCATTCTTCTTTGAACAGCAAGACCGCTAACACTCTATTTCAACAATCACACTCCCTGTCATTGACATAATTAATAGATAGTTTAGCTTCTCACCATCATTTGCTGTGGCCCACTGATGTTAACGATCGTAACTGAAAGGCTGCCTGCCAAAAGTAAACATTCAGCCACGTGACTTGCAAACTTTCGCGAGAGTTTTACACTACTAGACGGATCCTTTCTAGCCATAACCGAGCAAGTCGGACAAAAATGACTAACCATCATGCAACGCACTCGCAAGACGTTGATCGAAATTGCGCAGGTCTGCGCAGGTCTCGCTTGTCTCAAACAAGCCTACTGCGTTACATGTCCACAAAACAACCCACTGATGTGACAACAAATTATGTGGACTGAAATATTACGTTTTGTCTTTCATATTTATCCACATTGGCGTTTACACAGTTCTCAAGCTATCAGAAGGGAACAGTAAATGAGTTTGCAAACAACATAATGTACGAAAAAATTCCCCGTTATGCTGTACTGTTACATCCATCCCCGTAACTCCACTCGTGCTGACTTTAGGCAGCAGCTGCACGTGAAAAGCAAAACAAGAATATTATTCTGTGAAAACTGGTTACAATGGCTAACGTAACGGACAGCCTAGCTGTGAGCTACCAGAGTTAACTTGTCTTGTAGAGTTTTTGAGATAGGTCTGGCTATGCAAGCCTGAAGGCTAGATTATTTACTTGTTCAAGTTTTGGTGAGAAGCTGTCCTCCTTATGTTCAAGACTTTTCAAGATAGTTCCCACACTAATCACCACTCCAATGTTTTGTTTAGTGCGCATGTGCAAGATGTTGTTATTTTAAGTCAAGCTGTTTTTACCTTTATATATAGTATATGGATATGGTTTTTTACCGAAGTGACGTCTAAAGTTAAAGAAGAAAACACTCCGACAGAGACTTGGTGGGGACAGAATGACAGCAGCTATGAAGTTTGAATGGCATTTGGGTTTTGATTCCCATGTATCTCCAAATAAAAAAATAGATGAACCCAGTCCGAGCTGAACAATTAAAGTCTTGACTTTCCTTTTTTAAGTAATTTAGACTTGAGTAAGCAAGGAAGTACTCTATCATTATAGACACAACATGTTCAAGTTTCAGCGATATATATTAATTATTTATAGAGTTACAGCAAATAAACTGTTGAAAATATCTGTCTTGTCTCGATTAGCTGTTATTTACTCTCTGATTGTCTGAAAGCAGGAAGTGGATCGCAGAGAGTATGCGCCGACTCCGAGTCCGACTGCACGCGAAGAGTAAAAACTTCTACTTCTAACCCAGCCTGTATTTATCCGGGACAGGACTGAAGGTAAATACAACAATTAGATAATTATTGATACAAAGTTGATGACAGCTGTGTTCTATCTATTTTCTGTGCTTTATAAGACTCTGAAATTAATCCCTAGGTCTTTGGACTCTTATTTTGTTAAAATAGAAATGAAACGCGGGCCTGTGTTGTACTGGTATTAAACAGTTTATGATCGAATCTACTGTCTTTCTATATTTTAAGAAAAAAACTTAATAGCGTATTGATTATTGTGCCCACTTTTTTTTAAATTAAGTCAGTTTATAGAACTAATTCATAGCAGTGAACTCGGCTAACAAACACTTCAATAACAAACCCCTAACAAGCCAAGCTCCAGTCAGAAAGCGGGTTGTTTTAAATTAATAATGGATATTAATACCAAGCCTTTAAGAGCACGTGGCCTACAGCTCGTCATATTTTACAAATGTTCAGTATACGTTTGCAGTTGTTCACATACTGTTAAAGTTAATTAACTAATGAAAGTAATAGATGATTAAGTACTACTCTACATAAATGTAAGACAATGTATCATTGATTTAAAAATCATATGTTTTTGGGAGTAATTGTAAAACGCATGGACATATTTATATGCGTTATTTAATTATTCAAGTGTTGTTATTTTATAATGTTGAGGCTAATTTGGATTTTAAAGTAAAAGTGAAACCAAATGTATTCTGACGTGTCTTTGCTTTGTTCTTCCTTTGTCACCTTTTCCAGTTTGAGAGACGAATACAGTATCTGTCTACTTTCACTCTGAGAGATCCTGACTTTAAGTTATCGCATCTACAGGGATCTAAAAGTGCACTGTGTGTTAGCCTAACGGAGAGGGTCTGTCTTCTTTATCTGAAAGCATATTCTTCAATAAAATACGATTTTAAAATCTTGGAGTCATAATGGCAAGCTTGGAATTACAGTAATGGTAATGTACTAAAAATGGCTATGTCTAATGCTGAATTACAAACTGGCCATCTGTCTAAAGCCTTAAGAGCTGTGTTTAGATGTTGTTTAATTGCACATTTGTCACTATAGTTTGCACAACTGAATGTCAATGTGAAAAGGTTTTGTTCCATGCTTGGTAAAGGGCTTTTTGTCAAAATCTATCATGACATAATGATTGCAAAATAACACACTTTATTTGAAGTAAAAATAAATACATAGAAGTTTCATTGCAGGTTGTACTGAACTGATATGCCTGTTATGCCTTTATATTCATGGCATTCAACATGGTTAGTTATGCTACTTCATTGCCTAAGGACATCTCCATGTGACAATAAAATAGTCTGTAGAGAATGTGAAACAATAAAATATCTGTTTGAAGATACGATTTCTTCCTAATTCAATTCAAATGTGATTTGAACTTTTTCTTCAAACAGCTGGACTAGGTTTGGTAAATGCTAAACCTGTTTATTCTGTGTGAATATTCCACATGAATAATCTGCTTCAACTGAAGGGTAAAGGTTTGTCTACCTCTAATCAAGGTTTACAGGTGTGTGTTCCTGTTGTTTCAGTGACGATCCCTCAGTATTGTTGACTGTCCTCTCTGTTCAATGTCTCAGCGCAGGGATGGCTCCACGGATCGATGATGTCATGCGTCTGTGCTGTGAAATATCTGCTCACGATAAGATCAAAGCGGCAGTGAAAAACTCCACCAAAGGAGCGCTGGCGGCCGGAGGAGTTGCGTTTTTAGGCGGGCTGCTCGGTGGACCTCCAGGGATCGCTGTTGGTAAGAATACAAAATAAACCATAATGATAGTATGTGAAACTGCCCTGTTTCTGAGGGAAACAGTACGTCTGCCTGATCAGAGGGTACACATGTAGCCCATCCTGCCAGGGGGCTTCAAGATTGTGAGATTAGTGGGTTCCATACATGGATGAGTTTTCAGAAAGGGGTTTAAGGGCACAAGCCGTGGTCCCAAAGTGTCAGGGGGCCAACATCTACAGAATGTCACTCAAAGATGTGTACGAACAATAGACTGTAGATCACAAGAAGGCACATCAACAGCAAAGAGAATCTCAATGACCAAAGAGAGGAGATACACATCCAAACAGAAAAACCCATTCTCAGCACAAAATGACGACAACAAGACACAAATTGACCACGAAAATACAAAAAAAGTAATACAAAACTTACACAGAACAACTACAAGTGACATACAAGTGCTATAAAGAGACACAATGACCACGAAGAGATACTAAAGCACTACAAGAGACAAAATGACAATTACATTACATTACATTGCATTTAGCTGACGCTTTTTTCCAAAGAGACTTACAATAAGTACATTCGACCAGGAAGAAAACAGAATCATATAAGTACATCTGGGGGGTATACTACGAAGCAGGATTTTCGCTTAGCCGGCTAACTTCAGGGAAAACTCGGGGTTTCCGGTCCTACGAAGCTGGTTCTCTTTTTAGCGGGCTAGATCTCCATGGGAACTTATGCTGTGCGGCTAACCAGGGGGGTATACTACGAAGCAGGATTTTTTTTTGGCAAGATAACTTCTGGGATTTCCGGTACTACGAAACTGGTTCAATTTTTAGCGGACTAGATCTCCATGGTGACTTATCCTGGAACCTAGTCTGTCTTCCGAAGCAGGATAGGTTCCAGGATAAGAGATCAACTCAGCGAAAGCACCACACCTGCTGACCAATCAGAGCTCAGTGTGCGGAGGAAATACAGTTTAAACTGCTGTTTCAGGAAAGACGGCCGGCAAAAATCACCGCTGTGTGAACGTGAAAATGAATAGAATATCACCTCCCATCTTCAGAGCAATCGGACTATTATAACTATTATTATACTATTATGTTAAGAAAGCTTAATTAAATATCTGCCACAACATAAGTAACCGGATCAAAGTAACATTACGTAGCCTACAGTCCGCTGCACTGTGAGTGCAGACGTCGATGTGTCCCATTATCATTCATATCACATCATATCACATGCATCATAATGTATCATATATTTCCTTATCTGAGCCGTATCTGGCCGTGCAACACTCACTGTGTCACATACTGTATGCAGAAGTATTATTTTAAGGAACACATTAAGTTGACGAAACACTTGAGTCAAATGTAATTAAAGTCAGATCGTGTCTTAAACGGGGCAGTGATATCATAAACCTGTTAATGTACGCATTCAAACACTTTTTCTTTTACCAGCTGTATTCACCTTGCAGGTGCAACTATGTGGCTTTTATCCTGGATACAGTGTTTAAGTCATGGATGTTTAAAGTTTAACTTCTTCATATTTGTCTAATATTATAGTTGACTTTTAGTTCAGGAAGTATGACGCTGCGCTGTCAGTACTCTTATCCATGTTTGTGATTGGTCGAATGCTCCAAATGCCACCCCTTTCATGTGCACCTAACTAGATAGGACACGACTGGCTTGAGCGAACGAGTTGATAGCCAGCGTTGTAGGACAGTTTAGCGAGAGCGGCTTTGTTTTGGATCGAGTCAACCGGATAACTCAAAACATATCCAGGATAGGTTGAACTAGATTCGTAGTATACCCCCCTTGTCGGGAGCAGGTTAGGTTGCAGGCTAAGAGCTCAACTCAGTGAAAGCACTGCCTGCTAACCAATCAGAGTTTAAAGCGATCAAGTCATATTACAGGAGAAAGGAAATACAGAAAAGCTGCCGTTGCAGGAAAGACGGCCGGCAAAAATCACAGACTGTGTGAACGTGAACATTAATAGAATATCACCTCCCATCTTCAGAGCAATCTGACTAATATAACATTAGCGTTAGAAAGCTTACTTAAATATCTGCCACAACATAACTAACCAGATCAAAGTAACATTACGTACAGTCCTCGGCATATCACATCATAATGTATCATATATTTCCTTATCTGAGTCAGCTGAGCCGTATCTGGCCGTGCAACACTCACAGTGTCACATAGCCTACTGTATGCACAAGTATTATTTTAAGCAACACATTAAGTTGACGAAACACTCGAGACAAATGTAATTAAAGTCAGATCCACTCGTGTCTTAGACGGGGCAGTGATATCATAAACCTGTTAATGTACGCATTCAAACACTTTTTTTTTTACCAGCTGTATTCACCTTGCAGGTGCAGCTATGTGGCTTTTATCCTGGATAAAGTGTTTAAGTCATGGATATTTAAAGTTTAACTTCTTCATATTTGTCTAATTATATAGTTGACTTTTCATTCAGGAAGTATGACGCTTCTCCATGTTTGTGATTGGTCGAAAGCTCCAAATACCACTCCTTTCATGTGAACGCGCACCTAACTAGAGAGGACACGGCTGGCTTGAGCGATCCACTTGATAACCCGCGTCGTAGGACCGTTTAGAGAGAGCGCGTATGTTTTGGATTAGGCCAACCGGCTAACTCAAACATATCCAGGTTAGGTTGAACCAGCTTCGTAGTACAGGCCTCAGGTTTCATAGAGCCAAACATTTCAAGTGCTACTCAACTGGCTATAGATAAGCCGGTCCTTTATTAGTATATAAGTGCTCTGTTAGCAGTTCTTTATTAGTAATTCTATCGCTCGAAGTGGAGTCGAAAGAGATGAGTTTTCAGTCTGCGCCGGAAGATGTGCAAGCTATCTGCTGTCCTGATTTCAATGGGGAGCTCATTCCAATTAAAAGTCACAAACGTAAAACAAAGATACATGAAAGCAACACTAAGAGACTTTACAGACACACAAAATGACTCCAAAGAGACTCAAACGTACAACAAGGAGAGGCACAAGGACTACAGAGGGAAAGGAAATAACTACAAAGACACACAAAATAACTTCAGAAACACAGAGTGACTTAAAAGAGATACAAAACCACTGGAAAGCAGCACAAAAGTACTTATATTCTATAACTTCTCTGATGTCTGTTGACTCCATGCCTGCATCATGCCTACAGCTATTGATGGCCCTTGTGATTTATTGACCCCCCCCTCCCCTCTGTATGTGGCAGGTGGAGCAGTGGGGGGGCTGCTGGGCAGCTGGCTGACCAGCGGTCAGTTCCGGCCCCTGCCTCAGATCCTGATGGAGTTGCCCCCCGCCCAGAGACAGAAGCTCTACGATGACATCGTGTCCGTCTTGGACAACATGGACTGGATGGATGCGGCCCAGCTAGTTTCCTTGGTGATGGGCAACGTGACTCTGCAGCAACAGGTCACCGCGGCGCTGCTGAACTACGTCACTAAGGAGCTCAGAGCGGAGGTGCGCTATAAGGACTGAATCCTGCTCCACCTGGACTCACAGGACCACAACCAGAGACCTTTCCATATTTTTGTACTTGGCTGAAAACATTTGAATCCTGGAGGTTTCACTGCCATGACCATGCCAAATGAAACAGTTAAAGTGGCTATCCACACAACAACAACAACAACTATTTCCTACTTACAATTTGGAGGCAAATATAAGCTTCCTGATTGGATGTAAGGTAGCACCACCTCCACCTCTATAATTATAATCCAGTATATATCATTCTGCATAATGAGTACTTCTGATGATGAAAGTGTATTTGAATATCAATACTTTACTAGCGCAAGAAAAGTTCTGAGTACTTCCTCTACATCTGCCTAACAAGAACTCATCATTGTTCAGTCACCATGGAAACCTAATGGATGGATTGTGACATTAGCACAAATAATGTTTTTGTATGCGACAATCAAGTCTTCCTTTTTAAATGCACTCAAATACTGTGCCTGAAGAGTCATATACTCTGTATCAGTGTACCTCTGCTTAGGAATTTCAAATAAAATACACTTTGAAGCTTTTGACTGTTTATTTGCAGATTTAAAGTTCTCCAAAAGTGAAGGCAAATAAAAAAAATGTCTGCATAAGAACCGCAAGAATGTTTCTGTTCAAGTTGAGTGTATATTTTAGTTTAAAAAGCACTAATCTGCACCTACGGGTCTCTGAATCAAAAACAATAACAAGAGTTTGGTGGTGTTATGGGATCCTAGTTTGCCTTTGTAGTCAGATTTCTCCCAGTTAGTATTCATCACGCTTTTAGAGATTCTTACTGGGAACCGAAAGCAGGCGTCTCCTCTTCATAACGTGCAAAAACAGTGATTAAAAGTTTGAAATAAAGCAGGTTCAAAATCAGTGTTTCTTCAATGCGGTTTGTCTGAGGATATCGTTAGTTTCTCTGAAAACTTAAGATCCAGACATCTGATCACTTGAATATTAGATCAGGTTAAAGTATGGACGGTTAAAGTTTGGCTTACACTGACTAAAAAGTCAATTCATGACAGCTCCTTTCAGGCAACAACGTCCCATGTTTAAATGTAGCCTACTGTGGCTACGAGGGAGTGCGCTCGTTTTTAAACCAGAAGGTCGTGGGTTGATCCCAGCCGTGCAGTCAACATATCGATGTGTCCTTGGGTTGCTGCTGATGGCCAACGATGTGTGAACGTGTATGAAATGGCTCCATTGGACTCCTTTGGTTACTTCTTGAACAGTGACGGCCCGTACACACGGCGGCTTGCGTTGAAGCGTCAACGCTTCTTCCCATTCACTTTGAATGGGGTGACGTGCGTAGTAATCAGCAGCGAACTGCTTCAACACGTGTATTTTGGTTTTATTCACGGCATTCATTTTGTTATTCTACTCCAAAAATTGGGTTGTATACATTTACTATAAAACAATACCCTCCTGGGACCCAGCCCATTGAAAATGTCCACTGTAGTGGGCATTTTGTTAACATGCATCTCCTTTTACTCTTGAGCTACTCAATCAATCCCTGATGTACTGTACAGAGGACATCCTGGTCTTTCCAGTGATATGTCATTGGTTAAAATTGGCTGGGAAGTTCCTATTTATTTTCATCCAAAATGGCTGGCATACCAAAAACTAAATGTTAAGCAGGAGGAAAAGTCAAATATTGTTGAATAATTGTAATTTTTACCATGGAAATCATATATGTTCTTGTTTATTAACATGTGAGTAACTATATAATTAGTTCTGAAAGCAATTAAATAATTCAAGTTTTCAACAGCTCTTTTATAAATGTCCATTCTAGTGGACGTCAGGACCAATTAATGGACTTTATGACTCAATATTGTTGCAAGAGATGGAACTGAAGCAGACATTTTCTGTACCAGATAGTCAGTGGCGTCCGGCCCATAGGGGCGCCGCCCCCCCTCTTCCCACATGTTTGATTGTCATTAAAAATTAAAAATAAATAAAAAAATATTTCCAAAAAATATATTTTTTTATTTTTTATTTTTAAAGAAAAAGGTAAATATTATATAGTTGGTATCAGTAAAATGTATAATCTACAATAAAATCTCGTTTAAAATTGTCTAAAGTTACTGATAAGTCACATGTTTCCTGCCTGGCCGCAGCGTGTATCATTACCCTCTCTCGTCCGGGCGGTAGAAAGGAGCCCTCAGCCAGAGCAGCAGCAGCCAACAAGCTGACTGTTGCTATCTGTAAACTATGCCGCCGAAACATAATTTCAGCCAATCAGCGTCGTTAGATCTGATGCTCAAAGGGCGCCCTTTCAGCGCCCTGGCTTGTGTGTCTGTGAGTTGTTTGGACTCGTATCCAGGGTGACGCTACAGTAGTTGTCTGCAGGTGTAGACTCCGGTGCCAGTGGATCGCCGGAGCTGTAGATTAACATTTACATGCTTATTGTAGTTGTAAGGGCAATGCCTGTGGCACCTTGGAGCATATGTGTGGGCTGGACCTGTATTTTTCAGGAAAGGAGTGATCAGAGGGTCGAGTTGTCGATTGTTGTTCAGTTTTCATCTTCCTCACCCTCTCAGACTTTGAGACGCGCTACCATGGAAACCAAACAATGGTGTAGCTGTATTAAAGTCCGAGTGGAAACAGTCGTGAGTAAATCTGATTTGGTCAGAAATCGGGAGAAATGCGGGCGGGAGGGTTGGCAAGTATTTAGTCTCCTGATTTTAAATGCCCTAGTATGGTTGTCACCATTTCCATAGCCCCACCAAAAATATTTTCCACCAGCCGCGACTGCAGATAGTTAAGGGAGATGAGGATTTTGAGCTCTCAGATGATGAGAGAGATGAGGATTTCACACCACCTGGGATAGAAGAGGGTGAAGAAGAAGGGGGGGGGGGGGGGGAGATGCAGGAGGCTCCATGAGCGCACAGAGAGAGAGACGAGCTGGAAAGACATGGCCCTCTGTGGGCCAAGAGTAGCACGCATGTCTTATTGTTCTTTTTATTTTAAGTGGAGCCATGACAAATGAAAATTGCCTCAGGAATGCAAGCTTTGCTTCTATAAGCATGGTCAAATGGAGACCACATCCATAAAACTAGTCAAGATGACCCTACAGCCCGTGCCGACTGGAGTCAATGAGGTACTTTTCGCACTACATTGACTACAAAGTCTTTGAAGATCTGGAAAGATTCACCTAAAAACAATTTAGATTGTTATTGACCAAATAAACAGCAATGTTCAGATCAATTACTTATTCATGTTTTAAATAAAGGTGAATGTATTATTGTATTAATATCACTCTATAACCATAATACGTTACATAGTCTATCTGTTAATTGTGGCTGTCTTTTCAAAAATAATATGGTCCCGACGTCCTCTACAGTGGACATACTGTAACATTTAAAAATAAAATTAAAAAAGTCTAAATTGCAATATGTTTTTTTTAACCCTATATAGGTAGGAAATCACAAAAAAAAAGGAAATTGGAAGACACATTTTTTCCTCGGGTCCCAGGAGGATACTGTAGATTCTACAGTACTGTTGTTTTATAGATTTGTTAATGTACAACCCAATTTGTGTTCTTTGAAATTGAAAAGGATATTGCATTGTGTTTGTTACTTTTGTTGCAGTTTTATATGTCTTAAGTGTAATTTGGCTTGGCTTCCTATTTTGTATGGACATGCTTTTATTTTGAAGGAGCGTTAGCGCTGTTGACAGGAACTGTTGTTGCTATGGAAACAACGTGCATATTAAGACGGAGAAAGTAAAGAATAAAGTGTATGATTAAGTGTTAGCACCCCCCGAAGAGGCACAAGCTCTTACGTTGATATTGGATATTTCAATAAATTCAATTTGGCAGCCGCAGTAAAAAAAAAAAAAGAGAAAACATATCCGATTAACGAAATTGAAACCCAAATAGTAGCCTACTCCAACGAACAAATATTCGGGCACAGCCCTACAGCACAGGCACTATGAGAAAAATAAAGAGCTTTTTGAACATTAAAGCATGGGGACATGTCACAGTAGAGGCAGCAAATACTGATGTGAATCTGAAACTAGGAAAATATGTCCTCTTTAATATTTAAACGTGTTACTATTAACATATCCAATGAAATCGGGATACAAATATCAGCCGTCACCACTTCTCTTTCCCCGTCAGCGCTTCTCTAAAACACAGGTGATGGAGGGAACCTGCTGCAGCTGTTTTTGACTCTTCCAAAGAGACACACATCTGTCTCTACCTGCTCCACTGAACTGAGTATATAAGGGCCTGCAATATAATATGAAACATATGTTTAATTGTGAGTCAAGTTATCTTGAATATACAGTATAGTGGAAACAGTGATCATGCTTCTCTGGGTCAAATTGATGAATGCAGATAATTATAAGCATTTTCTCTTTCTTTATACTATCTTATTGACTGTTTTTTTTTTTTTTATTGTATTATACTATATCATGAGACTTAACAGATTTAAACAAATTTCAATTTACTTGCAAATTAAAACACTGTACTGTAGTATGGAGTACTTGATAACAAATAAGAAAAATATTGAAACAGCATTTATAAGAATGATTCAGTTCAAAATCTTCATAAACCGAGTGATATACACATTTTCCACTGTACTCTATAATACTGTTCATTTAACCTTCAACAAGCAATGTACGTTTTAATGTGTTTACAAAGGCATCATCTTTTATTCATGAAAACACTTTTTGGATGTTGAAATGACATTACATTTAAATAGAAACAAGATATCCAGCCTTTTCTTCTTTTCAAATCTGTGTCCAGCACAGAGACTGAACACACCTCAGAAGGCACCGAAAACATCAGAATCGAGACAACTTGATCCACTGATAGTAACCACTGTGTTTACTAGATAAAGTACCGAGGACCCAAACTCCAAACCAAAGAGTTGTAAAGCACGGTTCAGGATCACATCGTACTTCACCTGAACAGAACTGTACCTGCAGGAAGCAGTTAGTTGGAGATTTAAGTAAAGATAGGCCTAAACTGTAAGATATTATTTCCTAAATTTAAGAGAGAAAACAATTCTAGTAACTGAGTAAAATTAAACTTGATTAAACAAATATTTGTGGGTAAATCCAGGTTTTAAAGAGAAAAAAAGCTATTACAGAAAATTACCCATTTCTCTGGGTTGGCTTGGGTTCAAATAATGTAAACACAAATATAATATGTCTTGTCATTTTTAGACATTTTAATGCCATAATGATACATATAAGTTTAAGCACTACATACATTGATATATGATCTTATAAAGACTCCAACAAAGGCAAATATGTTAGCTAACACAAGCGTTATTTCACATTTCAGCATTCAATTAAAGTGGTGTTTCCGGGCAACAGCAAAACAAAGTTGAACATGTAGTTAGTTCCTCCAACAGGACACATGTTGACCAAATGCTACCTTTCCCTAAACAGGGTGAAAGAACACCAGCGCTTATTGTCTACTGGTCTTATGCAGCTTCACCCTGTTTTAAATCCCTTCGTTTCTCTTGAATGAAGCTGCAGCGTGACACTGGGATATCTTTCTGAAAACTCCTGAGCCGGTGTAAAGTAAGGGACCATCACAGTGTGAAACCTTATGATGGGTTATGTGCCCGTAGCCGTTGTTAAAACGAGCTCACATAAAGTTTCTCAGGTCCAGATGAAGGTGCCCTTAGAGCCAAACCATTTCACACTGATGTTACTGATCAATAATTATGAACCATCAACATACCTTTATTCCCTTTCTTGCTAAGAGGATTAATATCACTCTTATATCAGCCTGTTAAATATAACGCTACAGCCAGGAGATGGTAAGCGTAGCATTGAGCTAGCCTAGCTCAGTGCAATGGTAGCGAAACACGTCCTTTTTGTTAAATGCATACAAAGAGCAGTGTAAAATGAGACCTTATCAGGTCAATTGTAAATATTTTGAAAACGGCAGTTTCCTTTGTACACTGCTTTAGAGGTGGTGGAAAGACGTTTTGTTTCACATTTAGGCCAGTCTTTGAAGCAAAGCATCAGATATGCCGTCAAGGATTATAAAAGTATATTTAATAAAACAGAAGATACACTGTTGAAATATAGAAACGACCAGTTGGGCAGTGAACAGATGCATTTAGGTGCAAGTAGTAGTGTGGCAGTGCTTTGTGTGGCATGGTTACATGTCTATATAGTTATGTATATAACATTGCTCCGTATTGAAAGGCGTGTTCTGTTGTTGGCCGAGTAACAAACAGGCACAGCTGTGTGGAGTTAAGTAGATAACATTATTAGAGTGAATTTCTTAACTATCAAATGGGTCCATTTCCTAACTATTTCTTTTTTTTGACATTCTCATCAACCGCCTACAATCTGGTGTAAATTTGTTAGCACAACGTAGCTCAACAATTCTCACTACAGGAAAAGAAATGGTAGCATCCAAAGCTATTTTTTACTTTCCAAAAAGTATCACAATATAAAGCTTTATTTTTCCTCCTGAGATGACAATAAGTGAAATGTTCTGATGTACTCTTGTGATCTAGCTGTTTTATCAAGCGAGTGCAAAGTGTGGGAGAAATGGAGGAAACCCTCTGAGATCAGCTCTGATCAGAACAACTGGATTCAGTGTTGAGATCAGTGGAAAGATCCTACAGTTCATGTATAGAACGCATTTGAACACTCACTAATAATGTGTTATAATCTGCTGACAGCGCTGTTTATAGATCCTGCTGTCATCTAGCTGTAAATTACAAAGCATTTTATAATGACTTATACTGTTTTGTTGTTTCAAGGATTGTAGTGAATTATAAATTCCATAACTGTTATACATTATGACCAGTCATAAGGCATTACAATGCAATAACAAATTACACAGAGCTCATTGGTTGCTTCGAGTCACAATTCATCTTAGGTTTAGTGTGTTGTTTTTGCATAGATTTAATTATTTTGTAACTCAAAGCAAAGAACAAACAATTAGAGTACCTTATAATGACATAACATTATGCATATTAACGAGGGCTTCTAATTCTAATTATACAGTGCTATAAGCGATAATTAAGCTTTATAGACTGGATTGTGAAATAACTAATTATGGGTCCTAGTAAACTCTTCACAATGTCTGACAGAAAGGCAGTGAGCAGCAAACACACACTCAGAACAGGGGGGCTCAGTGCGAGTACACACACACACACAAAGTACAAGGCAGGTTTAAAGCAGTGACGCATTAGTAAAGCTACGTGTGGAAAGTACATTTCACTCCATTTACATGTGGAGTAGGTCAAATAAAAAAGAGAATTTACACTGTACAATACATCATTTGCTAAATAAAGGGAGAGAGAAGGTGAGGAGCTAGAACTGCTCAGAGAGGAGGTCACACAGTCTCTGAGACACCGACTCCCTGCTGGTCCTCAGCGTCAGGCGGTACATCTGCAGGGGGACAGCATAGTTACACAGAGACATGGGGGGGGTACTGCAGAGCCACGGTTATTACACTAAACTATTAAACTTGTGTTTTTAAGTATGTATTTGATGCCCCTTGTAGCACTTTGGGATTGCTTTTAGCAATGAAAGGTGCTTTACAAATAATTACTATTATTATTATTGTTATTACACTGCTTAGTTGAATACTAAATTCTGATGGCACATTTGGACACTCCAGAGGTCTGGTAGGAGAACAGACCGTTTCTGAGAAGGATCAAGGGACCATGTGCAGTCGTATCAATCGGCAGAAAGAAGTCTGGACAATGTCAGATGTCATGTCAGCTGTTGACAACCCACATTAGTATTCTCCATCGAAAAGCACCATTCTTTTTTAATATTCATTTTCATATTTGTGGAGAGCAGGAAGCTTTGGATCCATGATGCTGTCGCCGCAGTTTAGTGAGCGTGACGCAGTGGAACACACTTCCTTTATGAGCGGAAGCAGTATGATCATTTTTAAAATCAATGAAATCCTTTTAAATCAATATTGTGAGTCAAGAGTTTGGTTTATTTAGTGCGTAACCATGTAATAAGCGGGATAATGTGCAGCGAGGCGGTCATTAATAAAAAAAGAAGGGCCACAAGGTGAGCAGAACCATCTGATCTGCTCCCCCTGTGGGTGTTCTGATCATTACAGGTTCTACAAAGGTGGTTATCAACTCAAGCTTTCTCACCCAGGCTCTGTGAGCCGTCACATCATAGGGGGCGCTTGATGCGTCATTTGAATCTTTTACCATACCAAATGGCTTGTTTAGACTTCCGCCTTATAATATCATTAGAAACAGATTACGGCAGACAGCGTGATGCTATACATAAGATGGGAAAGCTTTCAGAAATGTACTACTCGTTTAAATTCACAAGTAGTAATTTATATTGAATTCACCACTCGTTGAAATATGTATCTTCATTTTATTCCAACATACATTGCAAACCCACTTAAGGTTGATGGTACAAAACAAGGACAGGTGTGTGTGTGTGTGTGTGTGTGTGTGTGTGTGTGTGTGTGTGTGTGTGTGTGTGTGTGTGTGTGTGTGTGTGTGTGCCGTACCCGAATATTCGTTCGTTGGCCAACTATTCGGGTTTCAATTTCATTATTCGGATATTCGTTTTTTGTTTTTTTTCTAAATGTATGCTATTAATAAAGGCGAATTGCCATATTCTTATACTATATTTATACTTTTGAATTGCACTGTTAAAATGCGGAAATATATACAATCTCAGCCTGTGCTCCTGACATCGCGTTCACTCACAGTCACGAACGCAAACGGCACGCTTCACCTCGCTTCACCCACAAAATGCCGCAGACTTCAGCTGTGTGGGACCATTTTAAATTGGACGACGGTAAGAAGAAGGCAGTGTGCCAAATATGCGGTAAGAAACTGGCCTACCACGGTGACACAACAACTCTGAAAAGTCACCTGGATGCTGTAAGTAGTAGACTAGCTTAGCTTAGCTGTTGTCAAGTTGCCATGAGGAAGCTGCTTTATCCGCCGTTTAAACAGTAACGTTACACATGATAAAAACGTGCACTTACTTTGTTTGGAAAATAGTTACAAGCAGGCAACCGAACTGTTTTTTTATATTAGTTTTTTAATTTAACAAGTAGGTAACAAGGTAACAAGTATGACCCTGTTAGGCCTACTGTTACGGCTATATTATTAAAAGTATTGTTGTTATAACAGAAATATGTGTTTTGTATCTTTGTTTGACTGTTCAGGTTGTAAAATGTTATAGACGGAATTTGGAACCAGATTTGGTCCCCGGGCGCTGCACTGCGGCTGGGTTAAATGCAGAGGACACATTTAGTTTTAATGTTTGCGAGTACTGAGACAATAAATAAATAAAAATGGTAATAGTATGCTCTTTCTGCGCTTCTGCTTAACAGCGTGTTGTCAGGTGTCTCGAATTCTGAGCGTGTTATGAAACCTTTTGGAAAAAAAAATACAAATCTCTCCGCACCGAATATTCGCTGCTGATTACTACCGAATATCCGGAGCCCGAAAAATGGTATTCGGGTCAGCCATAGTGTGTGTGTGTGTGTGTGTGTGTGTGTGTGTGTGTGTGTGTGTGTGTGTGTGTGTGTGTGTGTGTGTGTGTGTGTGTGTGTGTGTGTGTGTGTGTGTACCTCTGCCTGTGGGTTGGGCTCCAGCCTGAGGAGGCAGCCCACCTGAGTGTTCTTGGTGTGAATGACTCCAGCTCCCACAAAGTTTGCAGGATTGGGATCCACCCCAGAGAGCAGAGCTACCCCAAAACCTAAGATCTGCAGAGTAAGTTACAGAAGAGAAGAGGACAAAATAAACATGAAATATCACACTCACCAACCAGTGAAGGAGGGGTTTACATCCCTGTCTGCCCAAAAACGGCCGAGTATTCATATCGTATTCATCATACGATCCAAACATTTGGACTACCTATGTTGTAAATGTATTATCTTTTCATTTTACACATCTATTGCACGTCTGTCCGTCCTGGGAGAGGGATCCCTCCTCTGTTGCTGTCCCTGAGGTTTCTCCCATGTTCCCCTTTAAACTGTGGGTTTTCTCTGGAAGTTTTTCCTTGTACGATGTGACAGAGGGTCTAAGGACAGAGGGTGTCGTCGTATTGTCATACTGATATTCTGTACAAACTGTGAAGTCTACTGAGACAAATGTAACATTTGTGATATTGGGCTATATAAATAAACATTGATTGATTGATTGATAATACTATGTTGTCAGAAAAAGTTAGAATTGTGTTTTGTGATGCTGACCATCACCTTGGACCCCCAACATTAGTAAGTGTAGTCTTAAAGAGGCCCTGTTCTGCTTTTTGGAGTGTTCCCTTCCCTGTAGTGTGTAGGTTATTGTGCAAGTAAATGGTCTGCAAAGGCTAAAATCCAGTGGTGAACCGTGTCTATCACAACTGGACCTTCTGTAGACACACACACACACACACCCCCCGCCATTATAATGTCCGTCTTTTCACTGAATTGTCATCTTGAAAAGGGTACTCACAACAATTCCGCAACAACTTCATCTTCACCTGTTGCACTTGTCATTCCAACATTAAAAACAATAAAATGGCATGAATTGCTTCGTCGCATTCATCTGATCCTCTGTCTCGAGCCAGTTAACTAGCGGGCCTTCTAGAGTACCCTGGAACCGAGGGAAACTCTGAAAGAATACGCCCATTGGCTACAAATCAATATATGATTGGTTGATCAAACTGTCAGTCCAAACGTACGCTCTCATTCAGTGCAACGGCCAGGGCATTCTATCAAGGATGTAGAATACCTTGGTTGAAGGATATTCTACCCAGAGACCCAGAACAAGATCTGATTGGTTGCTTTCTTTTCTAACACAAAACCACTGAAATGCGTAGTGCATGGTCTGAGAAGGACAAACAAATCAACGTAACACTCTAATATTACAGATCAACAACACAGATTCTCATTTATTCATATAATTAAATCGATTTTTTTGTTTGTTTTATCCAAGTGTTCCAGGGTAGTCTCTGAATACCTTGAAGGCCCTGACGGTTTGCCACTGCTAAAATCCCAGTCTACACCAGAGGTAGTTTATAATACAAGGAGTACCAGATGAACGAGTTGTTTGGTAAACAGTAGAAATACTGCGCTCATGTTGGAAAGTGATCTACCAGGAATGTGTGCTTGCAAGTCTGTGATTGGTCAATGCAGTGGCTCACTTGGATTACGTTATATCACATTGCAGAAAGAGTTGAGCTGAAGTCAACTACAATGTGGTCTTAATAGACCATGACTCAAGATGTGGATTGACTTTTATATCCTGGCTGACCAACCCTATCGGATAACCAGTGTTACAGAGATGGTCACAAAACATTCATGTTGGTGCAGATGGTTAACTGCAGAACATTATCAAAAAAGGCACTCGAGACCATCTGAAGGTCACTTAAACTTTCACCTGGTTACAAAACTACTGTAGCTGCTATAAATTCAGTGAACCGTTAAATGATCTGTTCAGAGTCTCTCGAGTGGTGAAACCGCAGTGGTGAGTCCTAAACCCCCCCCCCCCCCCCCCCCCCCCACACACACACAGTGGTTTCAGGTACAGTGAAGCAGTTTTTTGTACCTTGGCGTTGGTAACGTCTGTGTCCATGGGGTGTTGGGCTTTGAAGATTGTCTGGACCTCTTGCTGAGGACTGAGGAGACGGAAGAGACAGCATAATGACTTATTAAAAGGGTGAAAACTTTATTTAAAGGAATATTTCTAAAACAAAATTAAAGGTTGTTCATCCTTTACTTTCATAATTTTCTTTACAAATTCAAGTTAATGGTGGGTGAGAACCAATTATAATGTTGTGGATTAAGCATTCTTTTAATATGAATTAGGTACAGGTAATTTAACCTAAAACTTAGGAGAACGGTCAGAAGCAGCTCAAAATAAAAGGCCAGCTACCCGAGTGTTGAACAATGTTTGGCCTGGATAATCCAGATGTTTTATCCTCTTGGAACAACATCTAATATAAAACCGGCCATCTGAACCTTTGTATTACTCAATATAAAGATTATTTCTTTGGTAAATTAATACATTATTTGGTCCATAATTCATTTAAAAAGAAAATCTCATTTCTCGAAGCCAAAGTTAACATATTGAAATAGCTTCTTTGAGATAAAAAACTAAATATATTTGACACATTTAGCTTATGGAAGGTAAAAGAAGCAATGTGTGTCGTCAGTACTAAATCCTACCTATTGCATTAGTAATCGCAATATGAGAACGTGATTAAAATAATATGCTTATGAATGGACTAACGTAGCCACTAGTGTCTTACAGGCCGACAACATGAAGGAGATCAGATTTAATTAGAGGTGGGGGAGGCCAAAAATGTGTAAACACTGCAGGATAAAGGTCCCGAGCAGCCGCAGATTAATGTCTGCCACCTAGTGGTAAAATGTGTAATGTTTGGCTTAATATCAAATCCGTTTGGCCTTTTTTTTTCTTCTGTAAACTCTTGCATGCTCATAGACCAGGGATCATCAACTACATTTGTCCAAGGGCCCAAATGTGTCCAATAGACACTTTTGCGGGCCAGCGATTTTAATATATAGCCCAGAATTTTAAACCGGTTGAAGTTGATGACCGGGGAGGGAGAGCACGCTCGGGTACTGCGAAGCACATAACGCTGACTCTTCATGCTAACGAAGGATCACTTCTTCTTCAGGGCAGGGAAGGCTACGCAGTACGCAGTCTACTTTCCCGCAGCTGCTGCCTCTCTGATGGACTCCGGTAATGCACATTACCGGTAATGCACATTACCGATAATGCACATTACCGGTAATGCACATTACCGGTAATGCACATTACCGGAGTGGGGGGTGAACGCACTAACCACTCCGCCAACGCCACATTCACCCCTGCCGTGCAGGCCGGATGAGAATGTCTGGCGGGCCGGTTGTGGCCCGCCAGTTGATGATCACTGTCATAGACCAATGCTATGGAAGCACGGGACCGTGGTGCATTGATGATGTAAAGCAAGCGTTACACTCCGAGCTGCTTCCAGCGCTGGAAGAAGTCTTCTGATGTCATCTCCGTGGGCTGGAAAAACTTGTTGAGCATCACAGGGAGTTTCACTGCGATGTTCTGAAGAGTTCCCCCGTATCTGTTCACACACAGAGTCGGGAATGAGCACATAGAGGAACCTGATACACGAGAAACAAAAGTTTGATTCAGACACCGACCTGAACTGGACGTTGAGGACCGGTGTGTCTGAGAAGTCTGACAAACACTCGATGTTGAGGATCTGCTGGAGCTGAGCCCCCCCTTCCACTGTGGGGTCCACTGGCATAGTGTGGACGTTCAGCTGTGGGGATAAGGTCAAGGACTCCACAGACACTTAAATGACACTGGCAAACATAAAAAAGCTTACCACCTATTCACATCGTAGGTTTTGTTTTGTTTGAATCTCGAATTGTTTTTATTGACAGTTTGAGTGGTATGCAGAGAGTCCTTGACAATTTTACACTTCATTTGGATGTTTTGTATGAAGTAAGGTCAATTACCCTTGGCACACCCCCAGTTTGGTGAAACAGATGGGAGTTATCACATGGAGGCCAATACTAATGTACCGCTGTGGTCAGGGGCAGCAGGACAAATATTTTAGGAACATAAAAGAAAGGCCTACCAAGAAAGACAAATAGATGTTTGTGTAAGTGTATGCTATATGGAGAATGCTTTCACTGCTTGCCATATGACAGCTAAACAGTCCACATTTCCGAAAGGGAGCTGGGAGTTTTCTATGCTGTCAAACATACCCATCAGACTCCATTGAGAAACAAATACAATTCTACAAAGCAGTACACAGGAGTTGCTGATATAGTGCTGTCTTCATCAGTTAGCTTGTTTGTGTGATTGTGACTTTGTTGAATCCAAACAAACCAAAGGAAAGCATTAACTCAAACAAACTGAATGGTGGAGGCAGCAGTTGACCAGCATCACAACATCATGTTTTTTTTCATATTGTGTCTGGTGGCATTGGTGAGAGCATAGATGGATATACCGGCATCAGTTACACGTCGGAAAGGGCTGTCTGACAGCAAGGTAAAGCAGTGAAATATTCTTAATATAGCTTACACTTTTTAACAAGGTCTTAGCACTAGTGGGCAGTATATTGCTTTGCCTTCCTGTCACAAATCCTGTCTGTTTCTCCAAACTGAGTGTGGGGAAACTACCATTGAGTGGTTTTAATACACCAACCATGAACAACCTCACACAAACGATCCCTTTAAGTACACTCAGGTCTGTAAGAAGAAGTCGGAGCAGTGGAAGGATATGAGTCTTGAGTGTGTCGCTGCTTGTCACTGATGAGGAGAAGCTGAGGAACTGGGAAGATGTCTTGTTGCCGTAGAACACGTAAATGCGACCTGTGGGAGGATAGAAGGTAAACTATCTACACTATGCACTACATTTCAAAGTCATATGATTACTCATCCCATTTCACATGTTATTTTCTACATCTCTAATGCTACCAACGGATGAGATTAGAAAAAAAAGGAACAGATGCAGAACTCATGCAAAATAAATACTGTTGACTAATATCTACTTACCGAGGTTCTGCCTGTACTCAGACTTCAGTCCAATCTGCAACAGCTGGTTCTCAAAGATAACACCGTTGTTCTTACAAACAAACCTGGAATTTAAAAAAGGCACAACATGATTATAAGGGTTAGGGTCCAAAAAGAGCATAGAGAACATATGGTTTGCACTTTGTCAACCCATATGCTTAGTTAGGGGGAGGTTTAGTGTGCTGATCATCAGATCGGGGGGGCAGGGAAGCACAGGCTCAATCTCACCTTGACCCCCACCACAGTAAACATGCCCTTGTGTCCTTGGGCAATACACCTCCCCCTAAATTGCTCCCTTGGGTATTGTCTACAGTAGTCAATGAATTACTATGTCCAATATATTTAATATGTATGTAAAGCGCTTTGAGCACTTGGAAAAGTGCTAAACTAAATTCAATGAATTATTATTATAACTTTGTGTCAAAATGTAACGCTAGCAGAATATTTCAGATTAATTGTAAAAGATGCAGACAGGCTTTTCAAATATGTACATATAAATCGTAAATCCTTAATTGATCCAATAGCCTTAAAAATGCACATGGTTTCAGCAGGGCCATTGCAGATACAAAAGGCTAAGATAAGATGACTAAACTAACATAATCAATACAGAGGCATGTACATGTTGATACAATTAAATCAAATATGTACCATCTATGGTAAACATTTTTTTTAAAAACATACAAGGGGAGTGAGGGTTTAGCAAGTGAAATGGGTCCAATAAAATAAACTATCCAGTTGCATTATGGGAAATGCAATATCCAGTACTAGAGAATAGTGGCAGGATACCTCAGCATCTGTAGTTTGGATTTTTTTATATTAATCTGTTTCATACTAAATCACAATTTCATATTAATATATATCTCACCTGGAGAAGTGTTCCTCGCACACATCAGTGGGTCCGGGTCCGGGTCCGGTGGTGGGGGTGGGTGCGGGGGAGGAGAGGTCTGACAGGACGTCCACTAACAGACTAGCTCCAGCTGCAGGGCTGGAGTTCATGTTCAGCAGGTCTGTGAACGGGTGGCTGGGGGCCTGCCAGAGAAACACCAGCAAACATGCACTGTTACACACCTAATACACACGAGCACAATAAGGGGAGGACGTTTTTCATTGCCATATCTACACTGTAGCTACTGTGCACATGACTATAGAGTGGTGCAGGGGTGACGTATTTACCCGGAAGTAAGCTGCGCATGTGTTGCCTCGACAAAAAAGCAACGGGATTTCTCCATAGGAATTTGGAAAATAGCTCGAAATAAGGTCTGTGGAAAACGAACCTGTTAGATAAATGCACGTTTTTTTCAGCCGGATAATCTCCACATGTTTAACCTACTTTTATAATTTTCGAATCATAAATCTAGTCGCCAGAAGCAAAATGCTAACGTTATGCTATAAACGAACTACAGCCTAGTACAGCAGGGTCGCACGACTTCAACGTCAAGCCAACTTAAGATCGATATTCAAAAATACCGATTCAAAATTGTACAAGTTGAAGCGTTTGTTTTAACAGTTTGCAGGAGGCATGAACTTGCTTTCAAGCAGACCAGGGGCAGACAAACTTAGAGGAGTGTTTACGTGTTCGGCGTAATGACGTACAACGTCCTCGACAACTTCTGTAGTCCTAATCAGCAACTTGGTAACAACCATTGTTTTTCAGACACTTAAACTCTTCAGAAATCACCAGTGGTGTCACTGCGGATTTATTTAATGTTGTCGAAGAAAACATGATCCGTCTCTTAAATATTTGTCAACCACAGACCTTATTTCCAGCTATTTTCCAAAATCCTATGGAGAAATCTATTGACTCTTTGAGACGAGGGAACAGGAAGTGGTTAAAATGCTAACTCACTTGCGGGTTTTAGGGCTCGTCACTGCACCATTCTATAAAGCAGGGGTGTCAAACTCAAATACACAGTGGGCCAAAATAAAAAAATGGGTACTAGTCGAGGGCAAGACTGGTTCAATGTTTATTGCAAAACTTATTGAAATTAACTTATTGCACATATTAAACCTGGAACTAACAAAGCTTAAATTATTGTCTATAAAAAAAACAACATTAAACATTAAATAATCAGTTAAATTCATTTCTTATGGCTCTATCTGCAGCTTTTCTGGAGTCATTTCTTATGATTACATTTTTCCACAGGCCAACAACAGCTTCAACAAAACAATTTCCCTCAAAGAAAAAAACAAACTAGTGATGCTAGCTCAAGCCAAATACTTGGCATCTCATCTTGGGTGCAAGTTCATCAATGTTTGGGCTCAGGCTCTGAGCAGAGGAAACCCTCAGGATTGAGTGAAGGTGTGCGTGCAATATACCGGCGGGGCAGATCTAATAGTAATTAAAAATTATCCCGCGGGCCGAAATTAAATCCACCAAGGGCCTGATTTGGCCCCCCGGGCCTTGGGTTTGACACATGTGCTATAAAGCCTTGAGTCTTGGAACTGAAGTGTCGTTTTTTTACACAAGTAGTAATTAACTATGAGGGCCACAATGGCAGGCTAAATACAATTCTAAAATAATGTAATTAATTCTGTGATTTCTAGAGCTGAAACATTTAAGCGGAACTGAAGCTCATATGTATTTGCACATTTCGGCACAACCCTCCACCTTAAAATATAATATAATACACTGCAGTTTGTATAATATATATTCATTGTACTCTTTTTTTAAGTTTAGTTTCTATTGTATATTTAAATTTGGTTTAAAAACTTGTCTTCATTCTTTTTCTTAATGCTGAATAGTTTCAAAATAATATATTTATAATGTTTATGTTTTCACCAAGAAACACTAACACTTGTATGTATAAACGAACCTGGCAATAATCCGATTCTGATTCTTAGACACTTGGTCAACTTCTGTAAGGGGCCGATGACTGAAGATCTTTAGATGCTTCATTTGTAATGGTGAATTTCAAATGAACATCATACACATTTGAATGCTCTGCAGCTTTGTTATTGGCTGACATTATTATTATTATGTTTAAAGCCTGTATATGTGCACAACTGCAGATAAATATGGGGCTACACTAATATTATACTATTTACTAAAAGCTCCCCCTTATTCTCGTCCCCTCCCATCTCTCTGTCTGTTAAACACGTAAACAATGATTGGCTTATGCTACACTAGACATGCTAAAATGTTCATTATAATCTGATGAGTACAATCCAACAATTGAGAGAGGACTAAGACTAAGCAACATAGCACCATCACTGCGACAATGAAAGTGGTGAATGACATTACGAGTATTTTAAATAATAAGCCGAGTTGTGCAGCTCTATTATTGATTTATTAAAGCGTTTGATACCGTCGATCATCGCATCTTAAAGCAGAGGCTACTCAGTATTGGCATATCCAGCCATGCAGTGGGGTGGTTTGTGAACTACCTCTCTGAAAGGTCCCAATGTGTTCACTTTGATGGGCTGTCTTCTGAGTGGTTAAACATTGCTAATGGTGTCTCTCAAGGTTCTGTTTTAGGTCCACTTTTATTCTCCATATATATCAACAGTTTAGGGGAAAATGTGGATGAACCTACTTAACATTTTTATGCGGATGATACCGTGATATATTGTGCAGGTCCCTCCATTAAGGAGGCTGGTGTTAAATTACAGGCTGTTTTTAACATTATTCAGACTCAGCTCGCTGAGCTTAAGCTTCTTTTAAATGTTGAGAAAACCAAGGTAATGCTTTTTTCAAAAGCAAAAAAGACTCCAGAGACTGCTTTAGATATTGTTACTATGCAGTACAAGTACTATAAGTGGCTACCTGTTATAAATACCTTGGTATCTGGTTTGAGGATTGTCTTACTTTTAAACTTCATGTCAATAACCTGCTTAAAAAGCTGAGGGTTAGACTAGGTTTCTTTTTCAGAAACAAGTCCTATTTCTCGCTTGAGGCCAGGAAAAGGCTAGTCACTGCGACCTTTTTACTTGTGCTGGACTATGGTGATTTGATCTATGTGAATGCACCTGCCCATTGCCTGGAAAAGTTAGATGTCGCCTATCACAGCGCACTGAGATTTGTTACTAACTGTAAGGCACTTACTCATCACTGTACCCTGTATGCCAGGGCAGGTCTGCCTTCACTAACTGTACGGAGGCTCAGCCATTGGTACATGTTTATCTATAAAGCCATGTTGGGTAAACTACCACCTTATATCTGCTCTTTGATCTCACAGAGAGTGGCAAGTAGCTATTGCCTGATATCCCAGGATGTGTTTTTATTACATTTGCCAAGTGCTAGGACTGTTTTAGGTACTAAAGCTTTTATGTTTAGGGCTCAGTGCTTGGACCTATTTTGTTCACCCTATATATGCTTACGTTAGGCAATATTATAAGGAATCATTCTGTAAACTTTCATTGTTATGCGGATGATACTCAACTATATTTATCAATCAAGCCTGATGAAATTAATCATCTAAATAAAATTCAAGACTGCCTCAAGGACTTAAAAACGTGGATGACCTTAAATTTTTTGATGTTAAACACGACCAAAACTGAAGTTATTGTACTTGGCCCGAAGAATCTACGAAACAAATTATCTAAAGATATATTAACTATGGATGGCATTAATTTGGCCTCCAGTGAGACTGTAAGGAATCTTGGTGTTATATTTGATCAGGATTTATCCTTTAACACCCACATAAAATCCATTTCAAGGACCGCCTACTTCCATCTACGTAACATTGCAAAAATCAGGCATATCTTGCCTCAAAACGATGCAGAGAAACTAGTCCATGCATTTGTTACTTCAAGGCTGGATTATTGTAACTCCTTATTATCAGGGTGTACCAAGAAGTCAGTCAAGTCGCTTCAGCTGATTCAAAATGCTGCAGCTCGTGTACTAACCAGAGTTAGGAAAAGGGACCACATTACTCCTGTTCTGGCTGCCTTACACTGGCTCCCTATAGAACACAGGATAGAATTTAAAATTCTTCTTCTCGCCTACAAAGCCCTTAATGGGCAGGCGCCATCTTACCTTAAAGAACTCATTATACCCTATTGTCCTACTAGGGCATTGCGTTCCAAGAATGCAGGGTTGTTGGTTGTTCCTAGAGTCTCTAAAAGTACAATGGGAGCCAGAGCCTTTTCTTATCAAGCTCCACTTTTGTGGAATCAGCTTCCAGTTTGTGTTCGGACGGCAGACACCCTATCCGTTTTTAAGAGTGCGCTTAAGACCTTCCTTTTTGATAAAGCTTATAGTTAGGGCTGATTAGATTCAGCCCCTAGTTTTGCTGATATAGGCTTAGTTTGTCGGGGGACATCTTACTTCTTCCTTCTCTCTGTCTATACCTGTGTACTCTCATGTTCCGATTAACCCAGCTTCCCCAAATTTCTTTCTTTTTGGTGTCTATATACGCCGGGATCCGGAGTCATGGATGATCCTGCGGTCCTGTGTCATGGATTGCGAGTCCTGGATCTTGAGTCGTGGCTGCGGTCCTGGATCATAAGTCCTGGATGGATATCCTCGTGGATTCATCTTCCTATTATACACACATGCATTTCCAAACATTTGGACTACCTATGTTGCAAATGTATTATCTTTTCAATTTACACACGGCATCTATTGCACGTCTGTCCGTCCTGGGAGAGGGATCCCTCCTCTGTTGCTCTCCCTGAGGTTTCTCCCATTTTTCCCTTTAAACTGTGGGGTTTTCTCTGGAAGTTTTTCCTTGTACGATGTGAGGGTCTAAGGACAGAGGGTGTCGTATTGTCATACTGATATTCTGTACAAACTGTGAAGTCCACTGAGACAAATGTAACATTTGTGATATTGGGCTATATAAATAAACATTGATTGATTGATTGATTGATGTGTGCTGCTCCTCTAGCTTGGAACACTACGCACAAAAAATTGAAACTGAGCATTTTGGTTCCCTTGCATCATTTTAAAGCTTGGATAGATGAAATGTTATTAGATATCTGTCATTGTGAATAGGTTGCTAATGTATACCCCTGTAATTATGTTGTATTGATGTCCTTTTCGTTTTCTGTTGTTTTTATGTGTAACCAATGTGCTGCAGATCTCCCTTGAAAAAGAGATTGTTGATCTCAATGGGATTTTCACCTGGTTAAATAAAGGCTACAAACAAAATTATAAAAAAACGTTGGTCAACCAAAACTAGACTCAATTAATCAAAATGTGAGTAAAAGTAATGAAAGCATTCCGATCTAAAGTGTAAGACCAAGACTATATCCAAAACAAACACTGAATTAGGGTGATCCAAACCAGCAAAATAATGTCAAACTCTTCATTAACCTCTTATGCAATTCCTATCTGTAATTCGTATGGATTCTAGCTATCGATATACCATGTTCCCAGCAGAGAGGATTGTGGGACTATAGGAGGCAGGACGGGGTCTGTTGGTAGGAAGCAGGTCTGCCACCAGAGAAGGAGGAGAAGACTGATGGAGAAGGAAAAGAAAAAGAAGAGAAGATAGAAGGGTGAAGAGGTGAAGTAGGAGAAAAGACAAGTACAGTTGAAGATCAAGGAAATGTTATAATAGAGGAATAAAGGTAGAATGAAGGCTAAGCAGTAAAAGCAACACGATATAGGTTTTCTATACTTGTGAAGAATAAACATTTTTACAATTTTAACATAAAGCTATTATTACAGAAAGCTGTGCAGTTACCTTGTTGGTTGGTTCCGTGTTCTCGCTGTGCTCCGTGTTGCCGTTGACATTCCAGCGGGCCTCGTCCATGTCGGGTACCTTGCCGGGGCCCTTCTTCTTCTTCAGCTTGGCCAGGATGGAGGACTCTCTCTCTGGGAACGGAGGCATTTCCTCTAGCACCGTGGCCTGTGGAGGGACAGCGACAGTGAGGACTGGGCAATACACACAGCTGCTGCACCTCTGTACTACGAGCAGTAATTATTATTGTTATTATTATCAGAAATCAGGGATTTTACAGATATTGAGTAATCACATTTCATCTTGCATAAGACACCAAAGGAGTGGCCGGTTAAACATATAGAGCAGGGGTCGGCAACCATTGGCACGAGGCAGCGTAACCAGTGGCACACTAGGAATAAGTGGAAGAAGTAAGCAAAATATTTTAATTGTATTTTCGGATCCTGAACGAGACCGCCGCCAGAGCGCGTCTCCCCGTTACCTGCAGGAGGAAGCCGTGCACGCAACGCAGCCACGCTCTCTTTAACTTCAGACGACTTGCTGCTGCTTTCCTCCGTGGTGAAACGATCAGGGGCGAAATAATATGCTACACAGGGGCGGATTGGCCATCTGTGTGTTCTGGAGAATCACAGAACGGACGGTCGTCATTAATATTATGCCGTTCAAACCAATTATTTAAATTTGTTTAAACGGCATCATTTAAGTTCCGCACACACTGCTTCCCCACAGCGAGGCTCCCCCGGCCCTCCTGTTGACAGTTCACGAGCGTCGAGCTCTGATTGAGTCTATGTTGTAAAAAAGAGGTTATCAAAAAGTTGCAATATGGACTAGTTCAATATCCAAATCTCAGTAAGGGTAATATTTGGTATGAAGTCTTGTGTTGCTACAAAGAAGTGCCAGGCAACACACGGTATTCCACAAACTTAATCAAAAGTCCTTGTTTGGTACAGATCTTCATTGTTATGTAAATCAACGCTGACTTTTTTTTAACCTGTTTTTGTGAAAGCTTGAGTGTGGGCCAGACTGATAGAATTTGGCGTAATCAGTATTTTGGTGTACTTCCTGCAGAACCCCCTCACCAGTATGTCAGTGCTGGCGATGCAGCTGAGCCTCAGGTACTCGATGGCTCTCTGCTGCAGCTCCACGTCAGCATTGCGCAGCTGGCTGTCTGAGCGCAGCACGTCCTGGATGGTGGGCTTCACTTCTGGAAACAGGTTAATGAACTTGATGTAGGCGGACAGCAGCAGGGCCCGGGTCGGCACCGAGCACAGGTGAAACTTCGAGTGGAGGAGGTTGAACTGGACCAGAGGGCTGAGGGAGGAGAACACAAAAACATTCAGGTCAGATCGAGACTCTTCACAAAACTAACTCAATATGTCCCTTGTATATTACACTGCTGCTTGTTTCCTATGGAAAACACAGCACCATGTTTAGTTTAGGTTCACCCAGATTACACAAACATTACAAAATGTTTTTTTAATTAGAACTTGTCTCATCTAGCTGTGCAGGTAGTGTTGACTTCATTAACAGTACTTTGTAAACAAGAAATAGTCCAGGTGAAAACTTTGAGAGAAACGGGGATACTTCTCTAGGGTTAATTTCATCAGCTATTTTTTTATTTAGTTTTAGTCCTTTGTTAAATTTCCTTTTTAGTTTTAGTCATATTTAGTCACCTTCATCCTGTTTTTATTTAGTCAAGTTTTAGTCGACTAAAAGTCTGAGCATTTTAGTCTTATTTTAGTCAAAGAAAACTAATTATTTTAGTCTACTTTTTGTCAATGAAAACTGTTGAGTCTTTTTTAGTCATCAGATTATATAGAACATTTCAGTCAAACTATTCTAGCCAAAACCAATAATTTTAGTCAAACTTATTTCACATGATGAAAAACACAGGTTGAATGATTAAGAAGCTTTGCAGAGAGTATCAGTTTGTGGTGTTTTTACCAGCTGTGTTATGGCCACATTGCTTCTCTTCTGATGAAACAATGCATTCGCTTTTTTTCTCCGCCTCATTGTAGCGAAAATGGGCCCATCACATTATTTCTTTCTCCCAAAGAACTGACTATCAGAAATGTAACGTTATCTTTGATAATATTTAGTCTCCTCATTTTTTGTCAACGAAATTAAAGAGAGATTTTGGCATAGTTTTTATTTAGTAAACTACATTTTCGTCTCGTCACTTTTCGTCAACGATATTGCATGATGATTTTGTTACAGTTATTGTTTACTGCCGTCAGTGCCGTCTCGTCATCGTCTCGTTTTAGTCATGGAAAAAAGGTCGTTGAGGAACATATTTCGTCAGTTTTAGTCAACGAAATTAACACTAATTCTCTCAAAGAGACACAGCTGTTCCATTTGCTGTTAAAAAACAATTCTATTCAAATATCTCAAAATGTGGAAAACAAAACCATATGAATGCTTGCAGTTTACCTGGAGCGTGGGTCCCCAGCAATAAGGTTTCCAAACTCTCCGAGGATGTAACCCCCCACCTTCAGCAGGTTCTCGTGGCAGGCTGGAGCCTGCAGTGCCTACAAGAGTTCACAAAGCATGACAACATTGGGTTGGAACACAATCTATACATAATATCTACTGCAAGCAGAGGTGTTGCTCAGCCACCCAATATTGTCAGTATGGGCTCCACACAGTTAAAATGTTAAGCACAAGTCAAAATGTTAAGCACAAGTATACCATTTTTTTTTTTAAATGTTGTTTAATTCAATATATATTTTCAGTTTCACAGTGCGATCTTAGTTTATAGGTAGCTCACATTTGTAAAGTTACTTGCTGTATAACTCTGCATTAAGAGAAATGCATTACAACTTTCCTTTGCAGGCTTCCTGTTATTATCTCAAATGACTCCCTCATTCATGAGGGGTACATCTGGCCTAGATGTGCATCTAGAGCACATGTGTCAAACTCAAGGCCCGGGGGCCAAATCAGGCCCTTGGTGGATTTAATTTCGGCCCTCCAACTATCTGTTCTTCTACGCACAAAATTCTTTATTATTCCGCCTGTTATTTTGACCCTCTTCTTCTCCCACATTCCACATGGCAGAAACTCCGTTCAAACTCGTTCAGCTCAGTCGGGAATCGATGGCTATTACTTTTCTCATTCATAACTTTCATAATTCCCGAGATACATCCCATAATTCATCAAATGCTTAACATTTTAACTTTAACATTGCGCAGCTCGAGGCAGAGTTAGAGTGGAGGACAGTTTGAAATTCGCCTTCATATATATATATTTTTTAAACCTGCCATCATTCCCAAACCCTTGGCCTACATTCCTGAGACATAATTGTTCATGACAAACATAGGAAAACATCTCGTAGCTTGAAAAATTAAAAAAAATTGTGCAAAATGCCTCTTGAGGGCATGAAGTGACCAAAACTTTCAACATGCCTCCATTAAAGCCCATTGTAATTTCAGGCTAATATTTCCTCACAGCAGCAGCCGCACATCTTTAGTTAAACTGCCAAGAAGGCCACATTATTAACCCGAAACTACACAAAAGTAACACTTCAGATACTCAAGGTCCTTGACATGCTTCACGCTTTAAAATTTCACAGATATCTGTTACGGTTCTTCAACAAAATGTTCACATGTAAGAGGTTTATCTCTCATTCAGAACAATGGAAATCTTTGATCTCTGCACACCTCATTAGCTCAAATATAAACACCTGTGTAATGGAACACGATGATGTCATAACTCCAACTGACATGCTCAGAGCAGCAGACTTCAGATAATGGTTAATGGTCCTGCCCTCAATAGCTCTACGTCAATTATGGGGTATCATCATATGCCATTTCCATCGCAACGCATCCCTCGCCATAAAAGACGATGCCGCTTTACATTAAGTCCTATGAAAATGTTCAAAAAGTGCTCAAACTTCACATGTGTGCCAACAGTCCAGCCGTGAAGACATCTACGTGAGAGTTTTGAGATTTCTTCAAATGCTGTTGCCATGGTAACACAAGGCTCGCCATGAAACACGGTTTTCTCATAACTTCAGTGAAAATGCTCCAAATGGCCCAAAACTTCACAGGTTTGGTAACGATGCAGCCATCAACACATCTAGGCATATTATGGAGTGTCATCAAACACAGTTGCCATGGCGACAGATCATTCGCCATCAAGTTAGTTCAGAAGTTTGCAGTTCAAACATTCTGCTGCTTTTCCAAGCTTTTTTACTTTCTTCTCTCATCACACATTCAAGCCCCCAGTTTTCATGTATCATTTCAATCTAAAGTCTTCACTTTGTTCTTGCACATTACATTTCAGCATAGCAGTTTAGCGTCAGCTTTTCAGCACAAAGCATTCCCACTAGCAATTTCTTCAGGAATTGCATTCTCTAGTTTCTAATTACTATTAGATCTGGCCCGCCGGTATATTGCACACACACCTTCAGTCAATCCTGAGGGTTTCCTCAGCTCAGAGCCTGACCCCAAACATTGATGAACTTGCACCCAAGATGAGATGCCAAGTAATTTGGCTTGAACTAGCATTTCTAGTTTTCTTTGAGGGAAATTGTTTTTTTGAAGCTGTTGTTGGCCTGTGGAAAAATCTGATCATAACAAATGACCCCGGACAAGCTGCAGATAGAGCCATAAGAAATTAATGCAACTGATTATTTAATGTTGTTTTTATAGGCAATCATTTAAGCTTTGTTAGTTCCAGGTTTAATATGTGCAATAAGTTAATTTCAATAAGTTTTGCAATAAACATTGAACCAGTCCGGCCCTCGACTAGTACCCATTTTTTTATTTTGGCCCACTGTGTATTTTAGTTTGACACCCCTGATCTAGAGCAAACAAAGATTTAGGACATTCATGGCTGCTGCTCTGTAAGTCCCGTTAGTCTTAGGAACCTTTGGAGACCAGGAAAAAAGACATTACAGTTTTTAAACGAAAAAAGACAAGTTAATTGCTGAAATTTGAATGTTTCAGCCAATTGCCACTTAGTCCCTATTTATTCCCCTTGATGTCCTCATGAACAGGGGCCTTATAACACATGATGGTGGACCATAAGAGGACTCTTAAGAGGAAGATTCTGAGTGTGATGACAGATATCTTCATGCCAACCTCAAAGACTGTCTTTGCGGCGTATCCTTGGACATCGTCTTGGTTTATGACGATCTGGATGACTCGATACCACACCTCCTCGCTGACGTGGTCCCCCGCGATGCGGATGAGGTTCAGAATGGTGTCCACGTACCAGGTGTAGTCTACAGCATATTTTTCAGCCAGGATAGCCACCTTGAGCACCTGAGGAAGAAAAGCAAGTGAGTCAGGGGGAGAGGCATACACAGAAGAAGAAAATGATGACCAGGCCTGTACTGATGACCCACTATCTCCTCTCTGATGGAGTAGTCTGCGTTCTCCAGGTAGCTCAGCATCTCCGCCACTATCTGCTTGGAGTTGCTGCGGTCACACATGGCGTAGAGCAGATCCACGGCCCGCTGGCGTACACTCACATCTCGCTCTGTCTGTATACAAATCAGCAGAAATGTATGACAAATGATTATGGCCAACAATATAAGAAAACAAAGCTTGATATACAACATATTTCTCTTCTACTCGCGATTGCATTAGCAACCTTCAGTGAAGGTTCTCAGGCTCTCTCTATCTCTTAATGCTCTGTTAGTTTAGGAAGCGCTTTATGTGAGCAGAGCAGGCAGACATCAATATCGGCAGTGATCAAGATATTTAAAAATTGTTGGCCAACAAAATCATAGATACATACATTTCAATAATTCATAGATGATTCAAGAAAAAAATTGTCAGATTATATAATAACGAAAACTAGGGATGCACCGAATATTCGGCCGCCGAAAATGATCGGCCGAAAATGGTTAAAAAGGCTCTTTCGGCCGAAAGGGTTTTAGAACCGAAAAAATATCACCGAATGTCAGAGAACAGGGTTACGTTGGTAAGCTAACGTGTTGTTGTGATGACGTAATCAAAACGCGGCGACAAGCACGGCGCGCGACCATGCTCGCGGCTGGCTCACAGCCAACATGTCTGGCGCTTGGAGATATTTAAAAATATCAGAGAAAGAGGTGCGGATTGCGATTTGTAAAACGTGTTCAGCTGACATTTCTCGAGGGGGTGTAACTGCAAAGACTTTCACCACTTCGGGATTAATCCACCACTTGAAATCAAAACACCCGGACAAATATGCGGAGTAAGATCAAATCACAAGCACTGACAGCGAGAGACTGTTCAGCGCTGCCTCTCATGTGCTTGATGAGAAGAGGAGCAGACTTATGGCTGATAAAGCAGAGAAGCTAATGTTCATTCAAAAGAACCTCCCACTTTTCCTTAATAAGTAGACAAGGCTGGCTTATCATAAGCTTATCTAGTTCTACATGTCTACTCTATACCCACTTTCCTGAACAATTTTCATTGTGAGTTATAATTCACCATCTCAAGTTATCATTAGGGGGAAATGACAGCACAGTGTTCAATATATTGTACTTTCGGTATCTAAATGATACAATGTTGTTTACATTGCTCATGAGGACAGACCACCTTATTTGCAGATTCTTGAAATTGTAATTTAATTTGTAATTGGTTGTGGATTTTGTATCCAGTTTTCACTTTATGTATCTTTATACAATGTTTACTACTTTGCTTATGAGGACAGACAGCCTTATTTACAGATTCTTGAAATTCAATTGTAATTTCATTTGTAAATAGTTACATTCATGTGGATTTATCAATTTTGCACATTTGTATGCATGCACTTATAGGTGCATTTGTTGTTGTTGAAGGCCTGGCTGTTAGTCTTTATTTACACTATTTTGTTGCAGGCCTACTGGCCTAGATGTTTATGCAGTTTTAAAGCACCTTGGCTTTGTTCTGAATGCACTTTGTTGTAGTTATCCTACAGAGAAAAGAAAATGGACTTGACTTGGAATTAGTGTACTGTATGCATTCAAAAGTGCTGAATAAATGTTTTATGGACCCATACTAGTGATTATTATTTAAGTTAAGTTTAGCCATAATCATGTATTTTTCCATAATCAGGAAGCTGAACAACATTGGTAAAAAATGTATACATTATATATATTTCTATTAATCATTTTCGGCCTTTCGGCATTCGGTTTTCGGCCAACTGTTTCCTATTTTCGGTATCGGTTTCGGCCAAGAATTTCCCATTCGGTGCACCCCTAACGAAAACTATTGTTAGCTGGAGTCCTGCTTTATAAGAACCTTCAGTTCATCTGTTAGTAAACTGATTGTTCGTATGAACTTGCCAGCCATTCAAATAGGCTGTTCATTATTGTTGTGTTTTCATAAACGCTGATATACCAATGTCCATAACAGACAGCTCACTTATTGCCATATCACAGCTTTGCATCTTAGAACAGAAGTACAATTCAACATTTGTCAAGGGACAACTATCAATTAGTAGAAGAAAACACTGCATTTTAGTGGCATGACAGACTCTATAGCCCAACACTAGTCAAATGGTGGAAAAAAAAACAAAGAAAAAGCCATGTTCATCATTTCCACATCACAGCTTATCAAAGCAGACAGCTGACGAAGGCCTCACCTTCAGAGCGTTGATCACAGTATCTATATGCGTCTTCACCGCCTCATGAGAGAACTCGGAGCTGGCCAGCGTGCACATGCTCTCCAGAGCCAGGTAACGCAGGTTTGTTTCCCTGTGCTGCAGGAACTGGCCCAGCTGGTTGCAGGCTCGTACTAACAGGGTGGGCTCACTGAGGGACCAGAACAACAGCTAGATGAAGAGTCAACACACATTTCAACATCTAGAACCCCACATAGGTGACAAATAAAGTCTAGGGGTGCAACAACTAATTGACTTAATCGATTAAAATCGATTACCAAATTAGTTGCCAACTAATTCAGTCGTTGAATCGTTGGTGACGTCATCACGTGTGTTTTACGCTCCGTTAAGCTCCAATGTTATTGGTCTTTTTATCGGTACTGGAGACATTTAAAAAATATATGTCATGTATTATTGCTACAAAAACATTATATCGCAGTCCTAGTGCCGCCAACTCGTTTCTAATATGCAAAAAGACAAACAAATGCGTATATGATGTATTTTCGATCAGACGAGATCTCTCTCTCCGCCTGTGTGTGAGGGGGCGGGTCAGTTTACACACACACGTAGCTGCTACATGCAGCAACACACTGCGGAGATGGCGGAGAGAACGTGCTCCGAGGTGTGGTTAAACTTTACCCGTCTCGATGTGGACAATGCTCGTTGCCAAAAGTGCAATAACAGTTTATCATGTAAGGGCGGTAACACGAGCAATTTGTCTAAACATTTAGCAAAAGTGCACCTCATTCAGACGGAGGAATGCACCGGGTTCGACTATCTTTCTAGTAGCTCTGTAGCCCCATCCACGAGTAACGTTTCCACGTCAGGTGTTATGTATGCTAGCAGCAACACACGGAGTTAACTACATTATACAAACATGGGTTAATGATTCGAGGTAACTGAGTTATTTATTTTGTTAAAGTTTCAGCTATTCTGTTTACAATTCTGTTATCACATTATTTAATACGATTGTTAAAAAACTGTTGTTTCTTTTGATGTGAAATATTATTTATTTAATTTAAGGAAAAAGCAATGTTAATTTTGTTCAAAATGTGTTTAGTTAATTTAATAATATATGTATTTTTGAATCAAGTATTCATCTTTATTGTCTTCATTGTTAGTTTCCACATGCCTAAAACAACCTCAAGCTAAATCTAAAAGTTGATGGCTAAATAAGAGCGTTTGAGAAATTGTGCAAGGCATACAGTAATAGTCGATTAATCGTTTGATTAATCGATTATCAAATTAGTCGTTTGTTGCAGGCCTAATAAAGACCAACAAATGTAAAGTAGCCTAAATAGGAAGATAAAAGACAAGTGGTCAAATCTTTTCTATATTGGCAGGGCTATGTTCTCAAGAGATCATTGTCATAAACACTAGTTTAAAAAAGCCTGGAAGTATTTTGTTTTTGATTGACAATGGATGGGGGGGGGGGGGGGGGGGCTCTGTCAAGTGCCTTTCTGCAAAACAGCGCAGATGCTATGTGGCTACAGGACTGAACACAACATGTTAGAATCCAACAGGATTTACTAAAAGTCTACCCAGTGGCCCAATTATAAAACCCCGGGGAATTAACCAGAGTTACATGAGGAGTATGACCGACCTGTCGTGGTGGATGATGAGGGCGATTGCTTCAAACAGAACAGCGTTCTTTGCGTTGGAGTGCTGGACCTTCTTGGACTTGGGGGGCTCCTGGGCTTTGTTGAGGATGGTCTCCAGACACTCTGTCAGGCGGCTGCGCAGCGCTGCGTCCTCTGCAACAACAGACAGCGTGTCCTGAACAACTCAAGCCATTAAAAACAGACATTTAGCTGGGACTCAAAGCAAGGTTTTTCACTTCCATATCCAAAATAGTAGGAAAAGCTGATATATTTGAACATATCTCATAGAATGTATTTTTTTCTGAAATGTATTTGCCTACTCTGGTGCCATCTAGTGTCAAAAATCCATTCATGCAACTATTCTATTTTATACAAATTGAAATTATATTCATTTAAAACAAGGGTGTCCAAACATTTGTCTCTGATGGCATTCATACAGAAAAGAAGAAAAAAAAGCCAGACAAGCCTACATGTCATTTGCCTTGATGAAGTCCTTCTTTATAAAGCCTTTATTCGTTTTCTCTTAGGCTAAATCATAAACACAGATAATGTTTGATAGACATTTGGCCTGGAACACTGAAATCTCCAGACACGTTGACCGGCACAATTTTGGGGGAAAATGCTGTGGTTCTTGTTTTAGGCGAAACACGGTGCCTAACTACAACTCTTGAGCAGCAGGAGAATTCTGATGTATCTTTCCACAGAGTAGCAATGAGGAATCTATTGCTTTTATTGACTACATTTACCCTCAATGTTTGATCATCCAATTAAATAGTGTAAAAATATTATTGGAGAAAGAAAGTTGCCCACTTTACCCATGCCCCTTTCACACAAACGCGTTTTCAGGGCCGGCTCGGAGCTAGAGCCTGAAAAGTACCGTTTTTTTCCTCTTCACACTGCAGCGGTGCCGCCTCTTAGCTCCGGAATCCGGTTCGTTTCCAGCTCCAGAAAATTGGCGGTCTAGCAAGATTCCGGAGCTAAGAGGCGGCGCCGTTTACGTCTCTTACGTCGAGGCGGCGGCAGGGGCATGGGCGGGATCAACCTCCTGAAGACCGCAAAGAAGTCTTGAATTTCGCATGTGATGTTTGGAAAGGTCCAAGTAAAGTCGTCCCTTGCAAAGTCGTTCCTTGTAAAGTCGTCCCATGCCTTCCATTTTGTTTCGTAAGAGCATAACCAAAGCGAACAGCGCTTCAATACAAATCGGCCATTGTTGTTGTTGTCGATGTGAGGGATTTCCTCGCGGTTTGGCTTTTAGGAAGCAGGCACGTAAACGGTTACGTCATGACGCAAACGATGAGGCAATGACGCAGTACCACCCCGGCTTTGTGTGGTGTGAACAAAGCAGGAGCAGAAAATTGAAACCGGAGCTGAACCAGAAAAGCTCTAGCACAGAGCTACAACGGGAAAAGCGCTGGTGTGAAAGCCGCACCAGTGATTAAGTTCTACTACTTTTCAGGTGATAGGACTGTATGTTTCTCCACTGGATAATCATTTGTGGTTCAGAAACACATAAGTGTAATAACATACCAGGTGGAGGGTAGCACTGTAGCAGGCGTAGCAGTTTGACAGACAGCCATGGTGCAGCAACAAAGTAATACGTGTAGTCCTGTAGGTCGATGGATGCTGAAGTCACAATCTGGACAAGAAAGAACAAGGTAACACATTGATATAGCTTCATTTTAGATTTGATCTTTGACCTCAGTGAATGAAGTTATCATGTAAAGAGACAGAAACACTGACCCTGCTGAGCCGGGCCACAGCCAGAGAGATGGATGTTCTGAAGTCCTCAGGACTCTTCTGGGCTAGAGTGGTGATGAGGCTGGTAGCTGCTGTTACTACTCCCTACACACACACACACACACACACACACACACACACACACACACACACACACACACACACACACACACACACACACACACACACACACACACACACACACACACACACACACACACACACACACACACACACACACACACACACACACACACACACACACACACACACACACACACACACACACACACACACACACACACACACACACACACACACACACACACACACACACACACACACACACACACACACACACACACACACACACACACACACACACACACACACACACACACACACACGAGGGGTGAGATGGAGAGACAAAACTAATCGCTGTGACATGAAGTTACAGTGCATGCAGAACACATGGTACGTAGATTGTTGCAGTGAATGCAGATTCAAAAAGCTAAGAAACTTGAACCTGTAAAACCATTGAAGAAATGAAACAAAGGGTTTTTTCCCCATTGTATTGAACATGAAACCATGACGCACAGTTATGGGTAAGAACCAAACAGTGAGTTGTGTGTAACATTTCAGTGAACAAATGACACAATCAAGACTCCAAAGACAACAAACACTGCGTCACAAACCAGCCCACGTTAGCGTAGCGTCACGGTCTGGTGCAGAACTCAAGGCATGTAGATTGATGGACGTTCTGCGTTTCCTAAGTTAACAAGCTCGGAAACTTCTTGAAGGTGTTACCAACATGTGTTGAGGAAGGAATACACATGATATCATTTCACAGCAGTAGCCAGATGCTTTTTGAATGCAAATTTGTATACCCCATCCATAAGAGATGCTACTTTATTTTTAAACAATCCAGCCATAAGAGATGCTTTTTGTGTTTCCATTACACGTCTTTGCTGAATACTCAATTCTGAATTCATTTCAAGGGTCTGACTTTTTTCCACTAACAGACTGCTGCTAAGGACACCGACAGGGTGAGCAGGATCGCGACTGAGTGACTTGCTGCACATTATCTCTTAAAAAGGCAATGGCGACCTGTTGCCATTAGGGAAAATATTTGTTTAGGTGTATTTTGTGGCATCAGCAGCGCCACTTATAGGCCCGGCATATGTACTACAGCGTTTCCAGCGGGTCGAGCGGTCTCGTCTGAACGGACACGTTAATTGAGCCGAATGCGTGTGAATGGAAGACTTTTTTGAAAACGCATACGGTGCGTAAACACAAACGTTCCCTTGTAAATGGGGTCTAAATCGGGGTATTAACTGAACCGTGAGATTTGTTTACCGTCACACCCCAGGAGAACACATGACACACTTGTTCAGACTCCTTATGGAACGGAAAGGACTTGGGACAGTCTTACCAGGTGCTGGTCGTTGAGCAGGTGCACCACTCGTGCGGTCCATTCTCCCATGGGCACCAGGTCCGGAGAGGTCCTGTTGAGCCGGAGCAGACAGAGCGCTGCACTCTGCTTCACGCTGTCCATCGTGTCCCTGCAGGCACAAGTCAATCCAATACACCATTATGTCTTATGATTACACGTGTATTTTTCAGTTTATTTATTAAAAGGAACAGGTACAATCATACAGGGTCCCAATTGAGACCATGATCTTCATTCATTTTCATTTCTTTCTTAGAACTAAGCATCCGGTGCAGGACATTCAATTGTATCAGCCCAAGGCGTGCACAGGATGTTGATGTATATATTCTCAGCTGCATCACAGAACTCATCTCTAAGATTTGACCATAATTCAGCTTCCCAAGATTTTTCTTAGCGAGGGTATGAGCGTTCAGTGTCATAAGAAGATTATACATTTCTGAAATGAAACCCTTTTTGTTATGTACAATTTCCAAATCACGAGGTCATTTTGGGGGTGTATGTGGAAAAGACGGAAATTGGGGTTTAACAAAATGTCTTACCTGAAAATATCTAAAAAGGTCTTGCCCAGAGAGGGCGTATTTGTCTTTCAGGCTCACATTTGCATTTTTAAACTGCTTGTGGATCAAATGAATTGAGTTTGAGACTTCACCAGTTGAAATGTCTTCATACAAAATCATTATGATGTACAAACCCTGCCACCAGGATGCTGGGAATTTGAGAGGCAAAAGCTTCAGCCATCTCTCTGCTGCCCACATTAGCGATGCAGTGCAGGGCCAGGTTCATGAAGGTGGGGTTGCGGCTGGCCAGGTCATTCTTGATGCCGTTGTTGATGAGACTGATCAGGTCGCTGTTAGAGTTCACCAGCACTGAGATGAACAGGTACCCCTGGAAAGGCACATGGGAGAATGTTTTAGTGTAATTACAATATATTTGTATACTCCTTAGTCCCACACCTGTACACAAACATATTTCCATGGCAGCTTGGTGTGTGATCATGAGGGCAAACTTACGATTTGTTTCTCTGTGTACTTGTTGGAGCTGAGGAGGTTGACGGCCTCCATGTGTCCAAAGTCGATGTCATGGCCCAGGAGAAAGATGAAGAGGAGCTTGCAGACGTACTTCTTTTTACTGTAGCCGTCTAGAGCCTTGTCTCCTACACACACACACACACACACACACACACACACACACACACACACACACACACACACACACACACACACACACACACACACACACACACACACACACACACACACACACACACACACACACACACACACACACACACACACACACACACACACACACACACACACACACACACACACACACACACACACACACACACACACACACACACACACACACACACACACACACACACACACACACACACACCAAAAGTTGATTAGAATACAAACAAAAGCTGGATTTTATTCATTCAATTTAAAAAGACAAATGACTGGTGGGACTAAAATGATTTATTAGGATATCTAGGGCTAATTCAGGGTTAAAATACTGCACCTATGGATGTTAATGCATCCATAGGTGCAGTATTCTAATCTTCATAAATACTTATTATTACTGAAGTTTTTTTTATTCTTAAATAAACCTTAACTTCAATTGTGAGAATGTGAATATTATTTATGGCTATACCACATTTAACTCCTGAAAAAGCCTAAGTGAGTCTCATGTTTACCCTTAAGGAATCCGTTTTGAAAGCCTACGTTGGTCATCTGTGATATGACATATGGCTTGCACTGAAAATATTTATTCATATTCATAATTGTCTTGACTTTAATTTGTATAAATGTAAACTCAACTACTCTTGTGTGAACTCTTTACTGTCCTATCCTGTGTTTTACTCTTAATGCTGTTGCTGCTCGGTCACTGGATGTCCCTACTGGGATTAATAAAAAGGTGTTAACTGTTAACATTGGACACAAAGGGTGCATCCTGGTCATAGTTATTCACCACAGAGCATCTCTCCCGCTACTTACAGCTCTGTTAGTCTGTCGCAATGGAACAAAAGCAGAGGACAATTTAGGGGCTAATGTTTAGGGAGGTGGCATGATTAAGGGGGGAATGATTGGTAATTCATTAAAAAAAAGGTAAGCATTACGCTGATTTGTATTTTGCTGAAAAATTTATCTTAAATACTTGCATCTATGGCTACAATTTGAATTAGCTCACTACTTGTGATTAAACGTTTGAAAATCATCGTGTTTTTTCAGCCAGTTACTTCCCTCGTTCATAATAATGCCCAGTACACATTTCATCTGAGACTAGATTAGTTGTTGAGGCGGTCAGTCTTTGTAAATAAATCACACACTAGACACTACACACACTGTAAAGCCTTGGCAGATGCATAACAAAGCTCTGATCAAATATTGGGCTACCCCACACAAACATTTGATGAAAAACACTAACGTGGTCAGATTGCTTAGGCCCCGGCCACACGAGGACGAAAACGGTCGTTTGCGTTTCTGTTTAGTGTCATATAGACCGTTCAGCCACACGAAGACGACCGAATATGACAGTAAACAACTGCGGAAACGATAACGGGTCCCAAGGTGGATAGAATGGCATACGCAACGCTCTGGGGGGTCCAACGGCTCCGTGTGTTTGCCCTATACCAGGGGTCGGCAACCCGCGGCCCTCGGGCCGCATGCGGCCCTTTAAGCCCTCTGCTCTGGCTCCCTTGAGCTTAGACAAAAATAAGAAGGATATAAAATAAAAGTATTTGTAGGACTATTTATATTTTGTTGCATGGTTGAAAATGTTTCGTATCTTGTATTTTGAGGTGATACTGACACACATAAATAAAAAACAAAACGGTTTTAATTAGGTCAACTCAACTAAAATATGCGTCACATCCTGCTACGGTCCCACGCGAGCGCCTTTTCTTGGAGGCGCTCGCGCGGGGACCCCCGGCTCGATGAGCGAACTATGGTTAAATCAAAGAAAAGTACCGGAGGAACACAGGATTTAATTCTGCGTGGACAGAGTTATATGCTTTCACAGCAAACGATGCTGGTTTACCGGTATGTTTGATATGTAGAGAGAAGTTGTCAACGGTGCTGCAGCCTTTACGTATCGAGGAACAACAAGGGAGAGGAAGACAGCTGACAATCTTCAGTCTTAATTCAATCGGGTATGTAATTCATTTCAGAAAACACTTTTTGTTATATTCCATGGAATGCTCTTAACGTCCCGATAGCAATGAATATATTAAATGCTTTGACAATAAATACATACAAAAATTAATCTCTGGAAGCCGTAGCGCTGTAAAAAGCACGACCAATCATTTTAGCCGGCCCGGCTAAAATAACTGGATGGCCTACCTGCCTGTCAGCCTTCCATCTGTGCACAAACTTATCTCGTGGCCTCATTGATGATGCGCCTTCGTGTGTGTTGGAGGAGGGACTCTGTAAGAAAGTCTGAAGGAAGAGGCATATTTTTTCCGGTTGTGTATTTTCAAATTCTAGCGCACTCGAGCTGGTTTCTCCATTCTTACCTACCCTACTTTTAACTCTTTTTAGGTTGCAGCTATATGTTTTATTTATTTCAAAGTGGGCCCATTTTAATAATATTTTTTCCCTTCAAATGTGCAGAGGACTCCCCAAGTGCTGTGTTTAATTTATTTTAAAGTAGGCCTGTGTATTATTTTTAATTCTCCTTATCAGAATCAGAATCCCTTTATTAGTCCCACAGAGGGGAAATTTGCAGCGTTACGGCAGGAAAGAGCCACAGACAGCTTAGTGTAGCATATCTGAAATGCGTTAAAAAAAGTATTAAGTTATAATATAATAAACAATAAACAATATGCTAAAAAGTACTAAGTTATAATATAATAAACAATATGCTAAAAATAAAATAAAAAAGTTACATAATTTTCAAAAATACAGATCAAAAACAAATCAAATCTACAAATCAAATCCTGTAGCAGTCCTTATAGGAGTTCTTTGTTTCTTATTAGAGGTTAACAGTTTTATATAATGTAATAAATAGCCTAATAAATGCAAAAAAACTGTAGTTTTTGTCTGATATAACAATAAATGCAACTTTATTAGCTATCAAGCTATGAAATATGTTTTGCGGCTCCAGACAAAAAAATGTTTGGGAAAAAGGAGCAAAATGGCTCTTTTGGTCAAAAAGGTTGCAGACCCCTGCCCTATACGATCATTTTCTGATAATGATGAGGCAATAGCCCCGCCTCTCCCCACCTCTGCTGCTCAGCCCCGCGTCAAAGTAAACTGCACAATGAATTCAGATGATTTATCTTTCTCTCGATATGGACATAAACGCGAGTGAAGTCTAATCTGACAGGACGGAGAAACGCAGCTCTGCTCACCTGCAGCTCCTCCCGCTGTGATGCAGCGGTGAACTGAACAAAACACACACTTCAAGTCAGATCATCACCCTTAGCTATTTTAATTACCTCTCAAACTACCTAAACTAGTTATAAATATGTTTATGTTTACTGTCGGGTCACTCATTTCTGGATCAGCTGCTGCTTGAGACAGACAATGACGCTGTCCGAAGAGAGGGAGGAAAAAGAGAGGCTCCATGTATTATATTATTTTATTATATAGAGTCGTTATTCATTTGTTTTAAAACTCAATAAATAACAAAGAAGACCTTTGACCGGCACTTTTATAGTTTTGTCCGGAAGATTTCAACTTTAACACACGTTGACTGGCGAAAAACTCTGCCCGGTTCCCTCGGCCCCCACCGCGGAGATTAAACAGAAGGGCAACCATGACAACCATGCTTCTTCGCTGCTTTGGTGGAGGAAGTTACAGCGCCACATAAAGGCTCCTGCATATGTACTGCAGCTTCTCCAGTGCTTGGAGCTAAACGGAGCTGTCTGTGTGGACAGACAGTATCCGGTGAACATTGCGTGTGGACGGAAGCTTTTTTGCGATTGCGTTTGCGTTAATCCTATTTGTTTAGCCGTATGCGTCCTCGTGTGGCTGGGGCCTAAGGGCTTGATGGATAGTCAAACAATATCTGAGACCTTCTCCCCTACAACTTTCCAACATTGGATTTGACGTAACCAAAATTGTAACTTGAGAGAGCACATAACATAAACAATCAATGAGATCATTGATCAAGTTGAAAAGTTGGCCTTGTACAGGCTGAAGGGCCCATAGAGAACACATTATCATGAACATAGGCCTGAATGCTGGGCAGATTCATTCTGAAGCAAACTAATTATAGGCAGCATGGAACAGGTGGCAGGAGAAACAACACACAACAGGACACACACATTCACAGAGAGGTGTGTGGACTTTTTACAGCGCAGAAACATAAAACAAACGTGAGGAAAAAAAAAAAAAGCTGGGACACAGTCACAAGATGAGTTAGCAGAGCAGATTAAACAGCAACAGGAAAACATGTGACATGGAAGGAAAAGGATTTGAATCAAGAAACAGAGCAGGTGCTTGTACAATTTGATCTATGTTGTTCACCTACCTTTGAATTTGGAACGGATATTGGCCAGTTCTTTGTTTATCCTCTTGACCTCTGCTTCTTTGCTCTTACCTACAAATAGATCAAGACATTGAGCATTTTACATGTTGCTGTGAATACTCAGACATTTGAATAGATCCTATTCTTGTTTACAATGAGGTTTTTTTCATTTTATGAGCCAAGAGGAAATAAATCCACATTAGGTGTTCCTCATGCACAACGATATGTCCGCCAATACAACATCGTGGCTCTTCTATGAGGTTCTTATAAAGGACGGTGGAGCTCAACTATACAGAGACATATTGGTAATGGCTACAGCTAGAAACCACTTCATTAGGATACTTAGAGTACTGGGTAGCTTCATCTTCTCCAAGAACAGCCTGAATGATTGGTGTCATGGATTTAAATAAGGTGCTGGAAGCATTCTTTGAGATTGTAGTCCATGTTGTTATTCTACAGAGACAATTGTAGATGTTTTTCTATGATCACTATTTCATTACTTATCTCCAAATACATGTATACAATAAAAACCCTCATTACTTCGAGATCCATTTGTGTATATCCTCATTTTGAGAAGAGGGTCGCTGATTATGAGTGTAGGCGTGGGAACCTAGGTAATGTGTTGTTATGGCAACAGGGTCATTAGGAAAGGGTTTACAGAACAGCTCAACAGAAGATATTTTTAGGGAAACTGTTAACAGATACGTTTCAGTGTTGAGGAAACAGATTGAGGTGAGCAGATGCAAACAGTTGTTGTCTTTAATGAGAGTGAGTCTGCCTTCAACAACCTCTGCAGCTCAGATGCCGCATCAGCACTCAGTGATCATAAACACCTGTGGGGATTATAATGTAGCTGCTAGCCATTACACTTACTAACTATCCGGAATCCCATTGCATTGGTTTGGCCCCTAAGTGTACTCTGATACAGCTGTGAACAGTATCATCTGAAACAGTTATCATTGTTACAAGAATCAATCTCATAAATAATTAAAATCATTAAGCCGTGAAATGACAGGGTGATGACTTTATATTATAAGACTAGGTCATAATAACAAGATAATAAATCATGATGGGCTATATAGGATGCAAAAGTCACCTCATAATAATGTATTTTCTTTGGTGACTGAAATCTGTTTCCTCATTTGAGCGCACATCATAAATGCAAGTGAATCCAAAATGCTGAATAAACACTTAAGGAGAAAGGAAATGTTAAGCAAAGCATATGGTAACATTAGTGTACAACTGACAGACATTTCTTCTGAATGTCTCTAGCTGGACGCCTGAAAACACAGTGAACGTTTTTTAAGTATAGTTGGGCGGATTTTTAGCCTATGTTAGGAGAAAGAGATCCTGGCAACATGTGAAATATCCTTGACCACAGATTTTCAGTTCATCATTGAATACGTGCACGTCCTCACAAAGGCTCAACTGTCAGCTGTGACGTTAAAGCAGAAACAAAAAACAGATAGATATATATAGTGTGTTGGAAAGGATTCGCTTGGTTTCTGGCAGAAAACTATAAAACACACCAACTTAAAATGCAAAAGGCTAATAAAATGGGCAGTTTGGCATTATCTCCATTTAACCGTCGGTCCACGCCCTTCGACGTGACGTTAGCAAGTGGAAGCTAGCGGCTAGCTTTAATTAGCAAGTGTGGGCTAGCCAGCAAAGTGGTCGAGTAAAGTCGTCTAAGGTCGCCGAAGTTACAAAAAGTATGAGTAAGGGGCATGGGAAACATGTTCTGAAAACCATCAGTCATATAGCTAATCCTCGTTACACCAGCTAGCTTGTTACATGCCTATCCAACAACTGTGTATGTGTGTGTGATAAACAAACTTACAGTTCCTGATGTCAGAGATGAACACGGCCAGGCCACGCATCCCATCACCTTTTGAGACTGCAGGCATGTTGTATACTCCCTTTTAACGTTACGTTTAATCTTCTGAATTAAAAAACGCCTAACAATATAGAGTAACTTTGTTTTAAAGTGTGCTAAGCAGCTAGCAACCGCAGCAGTACCGGACAGGGAGCCCCGATATATGACGGAGATCGACAGGAACCAGAGCGGCTGCGTCCGGTTTCATACAGACCTCTAGAGTCCTACACCTACAAGCCAACCTACATCCAAAAAGAAGGGCTGCGTTCCATACATGTGGAGTAAACAACATGGCGAATGAGACATTTTTATCACATACAAATATATATGTGCACGACTTGGGGGAAAGTAGATTTAAAAAATAAATGTATTTTTCGTACTTTATTTTAGTTGTGCTGGCTATCTTTACAAGACGATTTCGGAAAAGTTGTCTTCCCAAAAGCTTGTACAATCCAGCCTATATTGCAGACAGTTTTTGGTCATTTGTGTCCTTTTCCTAATTCTTAGCCCCCCCCTACCATTCTTAGTGAAATGAGAGTCTCGGAATATACATGTGTATATATTTTATACACATGATTATTTTATTCTTCACAGCAGTCTCTTGGCTTCTTTTTGAGTTTAACACAAAGAGTAGCATTCAATCAGTTTTTTAGAAAAGTGATTTGCTGCTACATATATCATCCATGTAAATTATTTTACTATGTTTCAGTAGGCTACAGCATAATAAAATAAACTAACAAAAAAAACACATGTGTTTCGGAATGACCCTGCACAGAGACTATACAACAGTGGGATACATTGGATACCTGAAACAATCAGTTCTGCACAAAGGTCTGTGTTCTCTAATTGTATGAACAGAAAGCAGGTGGATTACACTAGGATTGATTTTCATCAAGCTTCTCAAATCTGGTTCAGATCCGGTTGTAAATGTGTTTAAATATGCCAGGTCTCATATGGAGCCTCCTAGAGGTACTAGGCTACTGTTTAAGACACAATTAAAGAACCAGCTGGAGACTTCCTGTCTCTTGATATAATTAAAATTACTCATCATAGATGGATAACAGCATGGGTGAAGTGAACATGTGCCCTGGGCCCTGGACTGAAGGGGGTCCTTCTCCTCTTAAATGGATCAGCAGGATCAGTCATCTTACAATAAACTCAAATGAACTAAAAACTGACTACACAATCAGAATACACAGACAACTCAAAATATTTGACAATAGCGTGGTAACGACCTGTCAATCAAAAGATAGCTGCTCTAAAGCACAACCTGCTTTATCAGCTTTTAGACTCTAAAAGGGATTATAGTTTACAAGATAAACATCATACAGTATTGCAAAAATGTTTAAACCAGAAATTAAGACCTCAAACTTTTAGGGAACATTTTCAATGAGGAAAAAAACAAGTAAGAAGGATGAGGAGTTTCTCATAGACTTTCATAACATTTTCTTTAAGCTGGATTCGCCTTCACCTCAAATGAAAGATATTAGGGATGAATAGTAAAAGTAAGATCAATGTATACACCGTAACCAATACTGGAGCATTTGTTACGTCAGTTATCCGTGAGACATGCAAGTAAAGACTGCTCCATCGGTCGACATTGGCCCTACAGCTGGTTAACTGCAGAGCCATACAGATATTGAATTAAATCATCAGTATATTTACATTGTTCGTTGCAACCAATAATTCTCGTTTCCTGGAAAAATCCTCTATAATTTGTTACAATGGAGTAAATACAATTGAATTTCGTCTTTATTGTAATTTTTGCCAAATAAGCACATACAGAAGATAAAAAAACAAAACAATCATGGATATAATATATATTGACTTTTCACTTGAATATTTAAACACAATATGACTACTCAACCATTACATTTGTGTGGTTTTATCCCATCTGTCCTCTCTTAGCCTAATAAACCCACATTCATCGTGTGAGAGCAAATCACTAAGCCACATCCTCAGTCTTTGTTATGTTCCCAGGAGGAGGCCAGATAATACTTAAAATAGTTATAGTTTTAAGAACATGGCTTTACTTCTTTCTTGAACGTTGGGAGTCAATGTCATATTTGATATAAATCAATTATTTAGAAATCACATACACATACTTCAGCTATATATAAAGCAAGTAGATGCACAGATGTAAAACAATGCAGTATATTAGCATGTGTGACGCAAATAAAGTTGATGAATGCAGCCACAAATCCTAAGCTACTCCATGAGGATGTCTGACTCACTCATTTACAGTAGGGGAAACCTTATAAATGTTACTCCTAACCGCTACTGATGGCCAGAACTAGTAAAGATGATGGTTGCTCATAACAGTAAAAACCTTAACCCTCCATGCTTTCTAGGTATATTGGTGAATAACCAACTAAAGCTGTTGGAAATAACTACCTTGGCAACAGTATGTAAAGACAATTGATTGAGGGAAACACTCACAAGATCTTTCCATAGCATGGATTGATGAGCAGAACAACTAAATGTACAGTTTGTATAAGGAACAAGCCAGCAATACAACGTCAACAGCATTTTCGAAACCACCACAGTGAAACAGTGCAACTTGAGAAAACTCTTAAAAGTTGGCATGTGAAAACAAAAATTGACAGTGCAATTACAAATGTATCGAATTGATTTCGAAGCTTGGTTTGGTGACTGAACCTTTCGGCCTAGTTAATTCAGACCAAAACAATGATATCTAAATGGAAACGCGCCATAAGATCTTTACTTCTTCTATTCCTCTTTCTGGCTGGTTTTATGTTTGAATGGCATTGCTGTTGCTCTTTTTTATTAGACTTTTAGTTTGTGCTTTCTTTCCTTGGAAGCTTGTTGAACTTTTGAAAAGGAAAAGTGCTTTGTAAGCCTTTATCCTTCCTATAATTCTTACCAATAATTTAAGAACAAAAAAACGTAATTGCCACGTTTGAAGCAGTCATTGTGGTGCATTTCCCCGAAGTGTGTTAATCGTGTCCAGTACTAATCTCTCTTCTGCTGGAATAAATGGCTGCTCCCTCTCCATGCCCCCCACCCACTGCGGCTTCATAAACACTCAGCATTTTGCTCTGTGCAACAGTACAGCTGGCCACTCATTCTGAGCTGAACTACTACTGCACTGTTCTGCTGCCAAGAGAAGGCTGTGTTTCCTTCGAAGAACTAACTGTCATCTACTTCAAACTTAGCTGTTGCTTGTGCAGAACAACTTTATTGAGAAACAACTGCATTTCTACTGCTGATCTAGAAACAGGCATGTATGTCAACAAGTCTGAAGAACAGGTGCCATTCAGAGGAGGGTCTTTGGACTCTGTAAACCCTGCTAATGAGGAGAAGCAGCACAACAATGAAGTAAGTCCATATGGTAATATAAAAAGCCTTAACAAAAGAATAATGTTTGTTTTCTCAGGAGTTGTTTTAACCCTCTGATTTAACCTATTCCATGCACAATACAGGTACAGGATTACCAGTTTTCAATACTATTTGAAACATAGCTTATTGTTTCTTGTAATATCTTTTAATCAAAAATATTTCAGCACCCAGAATTTTAGGAAAAACATAAATGTTTTTATTTTAATATGTCCTCATATGACTTTAACTGTATTGCCATGCAGAGAAAACAAAATGTTTTTACAAATCTAAATGAAACTTCCAGATATGGGTACAAATTCACCAAGCAACGAAAGAACAAAGTATTTGTTCTTTTTCTACTAATCGACACACATCAACCTTTTTTTTTACCTTTTACAATGTATGGTTTTTTGCAGCGATTTTGACTTTAAAAGCCAATAATACAATTAAAAATGTATTTATTAGGACTGCCATTATAAAAATAGAATCACATAAATCATTACAGCTAGCAATTAAGATTGTTGCTAACAATAAAAAAAGTACGACAAGTCAAAACAAACAGTTTTAATATCCACTGTACTTTCTATCAGTGCATGCACTCGGAAAAAAATTGGTTGGTAGCCGTTGTGATACTTGCATCCAGGTCTTTGGCAGTGTGAGCACCAGCTGCAGACATTCAAGCATTCGACCTCTTCCTTTTCACTTGTGAGACTTCATCAAGTTGTTGGGCAATAGCTGGGTTGTGAAACTTCTTCCCACCCCTGATCAGTGTCTTCAATGTGCTTGTGGCGATGTGGTGTGTCTTCTAGGTGCCTCCTCGTTTGTGACGTTAGCAAGCTCTTTGCCAAGGTACTTTAATGTGCATGTGTTATACCCGCAATGCAATCTCCAGGGTGTGGCGTGCAGTTAAGGTGTTGTAAGCATGTAATGTGGTAACATCCAGCATGTTGTGCCAGAGCACCATGGGCCATTTATTTCTTATGCATGTGTAGGCGCACGTCATCTGATTAATTGTGTCTACTTTTTGTTCTGTTGTAGGACCGTTCCAAATCTTGCTTTCCCTTCACCCTATTATCCACCATTTTGCTTCATGCATTAGGCTCAGGAAGGAAAAAGACGTTTCAGTTGATTGAACTGAGCATAGCTACAGTATTGTTGAATCAAATGTAAGAGCAGTTGAAACCCCTGGATTTAAATTGTTTCATTATGGCCGTTAGTGTTTCCCACAGAATTTGATTCTATTTGTGGGGGCACCGCATATTAATCACCTATCTGTCTGATTCCAACAGTAAGAGAACTTTCACTCCCGTCCACCTCTCTCAATGCTATAGAGGCAACCTTGCATCACTGATCCAGCAGACTTGTATTTCATATTTTTGCTGGTTTGCCTAGATGATATTATAAAAGCTGCTTCTAAATGGCACAAGCTGCTTATCGACTGTGACACAGTCACCTGGGCCGACCTTTGCTCCGCAGTATGTCATGAAACAGTCACCTACCTGAATGCTGCCATGTAGTGTGAGTGCTGCTGTGCACTGCAGGCTAATCCTGACTCAGTGTAATCTCTTTAAACAGATTTTTTGTGTGATTGCAGAATCTGCGAAGTGTCTAGTTCCTGATTAAACCATTTAAAGCACCCGCTTTCTCTCAAACTCATGCACTTAGACATTGACGTCAGTTAAATTCCTAGGGTTTATACGGATTAGGGCCTTGGTGTGTCCAGGACCACATTCTACCATGATGACAGAAATTAAAATAGGTTAAAATCAAATCTGAAACGCGTTGATGTCACGGCTGGTCAAACCTTTCACAAGCAGACATTGCACATTCATTTGTCGAATAGACATCAATTTGTCATATACTATGTGAAGTGTCATGTAGTGAGTTAGCCAGCTAACAAGCTAACAACAAATGGGGAAAGAAACTTTAACAATGTAAGATGACAATATGTCTTTGTGCAAACTAAGAGTTTAAAGTGCAAAAAACATTTATGAAAAAACATTAATTCAAACTCTTTAATTAGCATGCTAATCAAGCTACATCCCACATGGTCACAGTAAGCTAGCTAGCGAAAAAAATGATAATATTTTAACAAGTTATAAATGGTGCACTTTGACTGAAGCTATGATCCGCATGTTAACAGAAATAGAAATAGAAAATATGAAATATATTCGCTCCAGTAATATAATTAAACGTTACCTGATGTGTTTTGGCTCAGACAGGGCAGTAGTGTGGGACGCGCATGTGATGCAAAGTGCATGCAGAGAGAATTTCAACATGTAATTCAAGAGAGCGCTGTTGAACGCTCTGTGTGAATACAATGTAAATGAGCATGCGTTAAACCAAAACATGCCATAAGAACTAGTTTTATTTTTATGTTTACACTAAAAGTTTTCGATCCATTTTTATTTACAGTCTCACTATTTCTGTTGCTCACTGATGTTTACAATATCCATTTTTCAAGGCCAGTACATTTGGAGAGCATCAAGACAATAGGACCGTCTCCACTGGAAGGCCCACCAGCTCCAAGAGAGATGTTTCAACCATAATATTTTCATTGAAAAATGAAGTCGGTGGTCTCATCAAAGCACTTAGGCTTTTTCAGGTGAGTGTTTTATTAACTCTTATGTTTTAACAAAGTGTTAACTGTTATCTTTTTCGGTTGAAATTCTCTTATCTCATTTAATTTGATCAATGTTTTCAAACCTTTAACACTTGTTAAGTTAATCTTTTATGTTATGTTTGTGCAGGAAAAACACGTCAACCTTGTTCACATTGAGTCCCGCAAGTCCAAACGTAGAAATTCCGACTTTGAGATCTTTGTGGATTGTGACACTGACAATGAACAGCTCAAGGAGCTGACTCAGCTGCTAAGGGAGCATACTGATATAGTTGAGATAACTCCATCAGAGAACTTCACTATACCTGAGGATGGTAAGCCATAGATGACTTTTGACTGTACTAAAAAAACCTTACAACAAACATTATCACTGTATATGGTTAAAATGCAGGGGCTGTTTTGTTAATATCGACACAGAAAATCAGAACCTAACATATTTCTATATTTCTATATTGTGTTTCAGATATGGCTGTCCCCTGGTTCCCACAGAAGATCTCTGAATTGGATCTATCAGCAAACAGGGTTTTGATGTATGGCTCTGAGTTAGATGCTGACCATCCGGTATGTAGGGCAGTCACAGAGGTGCTTCTTTACTAATAGAATAAGACAGTTATGAAGATGGATACTGATATTGTGAGTGTGTTTTTGCAGGGATTTAAAGACAACATGTACCGTAAAAGAAGAACATATTTTGCTGATTTGGCCATGAGCTACAAACTGTAAGTTTCATTGTTTGTTTGACTGTCATGCAAACACTTTCATTTTGCATTGATGAATAAAACGAATGAAGGTGACCAGTTTCAACATTTAGGGATAAACCCTTTCAGGGAACACCAACCCCAAAACATAACGAGTACATTTCTAGTCCTAAACCTGGAAATGGCGTTTAAGCACTTAAGGGCTCTCTCGTCTTAAAGTAATCATTTTTTAAATGAAGTCATGAGCATCATATAGTACTATTATAAAGGTGGTGTTAATATTTGAAGATTATGCTGCTGAATAAATTAAGTATCATAAACATTTGTTAGCCAAAGGTCATGTTTTAGACTGTCTGAGAAACCCTTGCAATGCTAACTTCTGGGACAGCCCACCAAAAGATGTCATCCCTGCAAGACATAAAATAAATAGAGCAACGAAGGGCTAAATCAAATGAATAGTTTTGAGAAAAATAACTTTTGAAAAATAGAAAGCAAGTAGGAAAATAAAGCATAAAGGCAAACTCAAAAGAATTTGGGTGAACAAGCAAATACGTCAGGAAAGGTTGTAGTTTTGTATAAGTTTTGAATTAAACAAAACTTTGTTTGTCCCTTGATTACTAATTCAGTGTGTCAGACTACATTAAGCTAGATGGAATTAAAATGTGAAGAATGTTTGACGTAAAAGCATTTCAAAACAAAAAGCAACTCATGTCATTTAATTACTTGTTAACCAATTTAATGCATCTTAAGAATCTTGCCCTGGCTACAACCCTTAGTGTAAACTACATTAGAAGGACAAAGATATTTGAGTTACTTTCTAATATGGGATTCTATTCAAAAATTAGTTTTGTCAATTACAAATATAAAATGTAAAAAATTGAAAGGAAAAACGTGGTGGTGGTACAGCTTTCTCAATGACCTACTGCAATGACAGAAAATTGGATCAGTTATATAGTTACGAGTTAAACCAAAGTAATACTTGTTGAGATCCAATAATACAGTATCACAAAATAACACAATATTTATTGATTCATTACATTGTTACACCAATATTCTATACTATTGTATTGACGTCACAAAGCTGACTCTTTCTGTATGTCAGTGGCGATCCTATTCTTCGTGTAGACTTCACTTCAGAGGAGGTGCGTACCTGGGGGGTGGTGTACAGGGAGCTCAACAAGCTGTACCCCGGCCATGCCTGCAAGGAGTACCTGAAGAACCTGCCCCTGCTGACCAAATACTGCAACTACAGCGAGGACAACATCCCACAGCTGGAGGACGTCTCACACTTCCTCAAAGGTAACGTTTCAACCCGCTTTGATCATTCTGCGGGTCTCAGCAAACAACACGATACAAACAGAGTGTTTAAGCCACAACATTTTTCAGTATTCACTATCAGTATTTTCTGCCAAATTTCCCTACGAAAGGTCTAAATTGACTTACAATACTGAGTTATGATGTCTAGAATCAAGTATGGGAGTGCTTCTAATCTCTACAATAACGGTAAATGGACTGTTGGTTGTGGTCAAAGATTCATTTGTATATGTATTTAAACAACAATGGGCCTAAAAAAAAATTGGGCCTCATGCAAGAACATTTCTTTATTCTTTCCTGAAGCTCTTTTACTTTTTGAGTGCTCATTGTGTTCTGTGTCTATACCACCTGTACGTGAGCAGGTGCACTTTCATGGTAAGTAACCTTAGTATAATCAGGGCTTCGGATATACGGTGGCCGACAGGGGCAAACGCGTTAGAACGGCCCAAAACACTTCCATTAGGAGAAACACGCGACAGTTTAAAAAACTATGCAAATATAAAAGCACACATGTGCACATGCAAATGAAGAAAGATCTTCACCAACTTGATAACATGCGCAGCATTTAGAAAACATTCACCAACTTCATGAAACATGCGCAGTGTTTATTAAAACTAAATGCTGCAAACACCAACATCTGCAATAAGATCGGGAGGAATCGGACAATCACATAGTTAAAAAAACAGCTAACATGGTTTCTGAAGACTTACAAGATACTATCTGACATGCAGTCTGGGTTCCGTGCAGGTCATGGGTGTGAGACGGCGACTCTCAAAGTCCTAAATGATATCATCAATGTCCTTGACTCCAGACAATACTGTGCTGCCATTTTCATCGATCTTACCAAAGCCTTCGACACTGTAGATCACCAACTGTTTCTGGGAAAGCTTAGATGCATTGGTGTCTCTAACCAATCGATAGCCTGGTTTGAAAACTACCTGTCCATGCGCACCCAGTGTGTAAAATCAGAAAATCTGATGATACAGCCCTTATCCATCTCTAAGGGAGTACCACAAGGCTCTATTCTAGCACCCATCCTATTCTCAATATATATAAATGACATGGAGAAATCAGTGGGCAACTCCTCTATCCACCTATATGATTCTGTACACTGCTGGCCCTTCCCCAGATACTGTCCTAAAAACTCTTCAGGATAGTTTTCAGAGAATCCAGTCACATCTCTCTGCCCTTGGCCTGGTCCTGAACACCACTAAAACCAAGATCATGTGGTTTGGCCGCAGTGGTGCCTCCCAAACTGGCACTATTGTGACCGCCGATGGCCGGGACCTCGAAATAGTTAAATCTTATAAATACCTGGGATTTTGGATTGACAGTAATCTGTCATTCTCAGAACATCTCTCCAAAATTCAGACCAAGGTTAAAGCTAGACTCAGCTTTCTATATAGGAATCGCTCCTCATTCACTTCATCTGCTAAACTCTCTCTGGTCCAGATGACTATCCTTCCTCTGTTCGACTACGGCGATACCATCTACCGCTCGGCGTGTAAAGGAGCTCTCGATCATTTAGACGTTCTGTATCACTCCGCCATCAGCTTCGCCACCAATGCCCCCTACAGGACACACCACTGTGACCTGTACTCTCTGGCTAACTGGCCCTCTCTTGAGACCAGGCGCAACATCCACTGGCTGATGTTTGTTTACAAAACACTCCTAGGCCTCACCCCCTTCTACCTCACACAATTACTGCAACTCCGCCCACCCCCGACGCACAACACCCGGTCAGCTACAAGCATCCTGCTAAAGATCCCCAAAGCCCATACATCCTTTGGCCGCTCCGCCTTTCAATTTGCAGCAGCAGATAGCTGGAATGTCATTCAAAAAACGTTGAAAATGAAAATCTTTGTCTCCCCCCTCACCTTCAATGTCACTATTATTGACACCCTGGTACACACATGTAGCTTTGCCTGATGCTGATTTCAATGACTGATTGAACCACAGCAATATTGTTTTAGAGTTTTTATATGTTTAACTGCTATGCCTGTCATCTTTGCTCTATGTGTCTGTGTTGTCTCCTGGGTTCTGTAGTGCCCGGAGTCTGTCTTTTTTTTTTTTTTCCTCCCAAACCCCATCCCCTCAGGAAGCTTTTGCCTCCTGTCAGGTCATCATTGTAAATAAGAATTTGTTCTTAATTGATTTTCCTGGATAAATAAAGGTTCTACTACTACTACTACTACTACTAAAATAAGCTGATAACACTTACATTTTAGGTAAGTTTCCAGTGAAAGTCACTTGGACTTACTGCTTCATTTTGTAGCCATCTGATATATGGGCCAAGACTCCCTTTTAATGTAATTTTTACTTGTCTGATTATCAATTGAAGAAAGTAAAATGGAAAGTAAAATGGAGCTAAAACAGTTCTTATTTTTGGTTTCATTCATTTATTTTACTCAAAAGTCAATATGCTAAATTGCTGTCAGACGATGGGGAATTTATCCCAATGCTTTCACACAGACTGTTTACCTGCATTCACTTGAATAAACTTTATAGGGATTATTTAAGATTAATTCTGTTTGCGGTTCTTGTATAAAGCCCATTGTTCCTGATAATCCAGGTAATTCACAGACTTGGCTTTTTCATGTTTTCAATGGAAAGTACCTCTACCAAAGAAACATACAGGCAGTCTGTGTGTGTGTGTGTGTGTGTGTGTGTGTGTGTGTGTGTGTGTGTGTGTGTGTGTGTGTGTGTGTGTGTGTGTGTGTGTGTGTGTGTGTGTGTGTGTGTGTGTGTGTGTGTGTGTGTGTGTGTGTGTGTGTGTGTGTGTGTGTGTGTGTGTGTGTGTGTGTGTGTGTGTGTGTGTGTGTGTGTGCAGAGCGCTCAGGCTTCATCATTCGGCCAGTAGCAGGGTACCTCTCCCCCAGAGACTTTCTGGCGGGCCTGGCCTTCAGAGTGTTCCACTGCACTCAGTATGTCCGTCACAGCTCCGACCCTTTGTACACTCCTGAGCCGTGAGTACAAATGTGCAGACGCACAAGACTTTCACTTTGTACTACTGTTGCAATGATCACGAGTTGTAAACACCTACCCACATTTGCCTTCTCAAATGTGTGTTTGATGCAGAGACACGTGCCATGAACTGCTGGGTCATGTTCCTCTGCTGGCTGAGCCCAGCTTCGCCCAGTTCTCTCAGGAGATTGGTTTAGCTTCGCTGGGAGCTTCAGATGATGCTGTTCAGAAACTGGCCACAGTGAGAACACACACAGGCACGCAAATGCACACACATGCAAACACACACCACCGAAAGAAACCAAAGAGGAGACTAAAGCCAAAGAAGTATACAGTATACTGTCCACTTATATATACTACTACACATTGACACTTTTATTTGAGTGAAATGCCCCCATTTTATTGAAACCAGCTCTCAGTTTCACATTATGAGTGTGTTTGTCTCCTCGGTTTGATTTAAGCACAAAATCTCTTATAAAATGGATTGTTGTTGAGCAGCTTACTGATAATTGCCAATGGCTTGCCATTGTTCAATATCGCATTAATGTTTGTTCAAAGTTCCCTAAAGTTTGAATTTACAAATGTTTTCAACGACATCTATTACTTACATTCTAATACTGTGGATGAATAGGATAATGTCCAAATGACAACCTATTTTGTTCTAGTGTTATTTCTTCACAGTGGAGTTTGGTCTCTGTAAGCAGGAGGGCAGGCTCAGGGCCTATGGAGCTGGACTCCTCTCCTCCATCAGTGAACTCCAGGTAACACATGATATCCTTTGTCTAGCTTCATACAATACACAATCATCTACTGCACTTTATGCTCATACTCTGAACTAACTGTGGCTCTGCTTAGGCTTTCTTTCATAATCTTTATAAAATTAAATTACTTGAGATTTCGTGCCAGAAAACACTTTCTTTGCACATTACAGTTCCTGGTTTATAACAAAACCATATATTTTTAATACAGCAACAGTATTTTTATTTATTTTTGTAATGATCTCAATTTATATGAATGAACCAATACTGACCTTATCAGTCAGTCCTGTAGCATTAGCCCATACACAGCAATGAGTGTTGGGGGGGAAATTGTAACTAGCTTTTACTAGCACTTCGGAGAATTTTGAGTGGGGTACTTCACATTTGAATGTTTCGGTCAGCCAAAACCATGTTACATGACCGATCAGGTTTGGAGCGGCATTCTCTCAATATGTAAATGTGTCTACAATATGTCTCTTTCTTCCATCAGCATGCTTTGTCTGGCAAGGCCCATATCCTTCAGTTTGACCCTGTGGTGACCTGTAACCAGGAGTGCAAAATAACTACGTTCCAAGACGTTTACTTTGTTTCTGAGAGTTTTGAGGACGCCAAGAACAAAATGAGGTCAGTAGAATTCCGCCCAACATTTTAAATAATCCCAGTTGCAATGGGCAACCTATCTTGCATAAATTAATTACCTAGCACTGTAACATGTTTCATAGAGTTGAATTAGTCTGCTTTAAATTGCTTATGCTAAGCTAGGCTAATTACCTCCTGGCTCTAGCTCTATACTTTGCACACAGACATGAGATTAGTATCAATTGTCAATTGTCACATTTGGAAATAGAGTAAATAAGTGAATTTGCCCAAATGTCAAACTATTTATTTAACAACAGCATTTCCTCTATCTGTAACCTACCTAAACATTTTGTTAGCATACCAAAACATTAGCTTAGCTTTAACAATTCCTTTTGTTGTGTATTCCCCAAGGAGATAACTCACAGTATTGTTGTTTATGTTGCATTTCTAAATGTAACTTCTTATTAAGTCCTTCCTTTGCCCTTTTCGGAACTTGTACTGTATTTAGAATTCTGAATTTCACTTTTCAAATGTTTTTAATTGGCCGCACACAACAATATGGTTGTTGAATGTTTTTGTATTTCGACGCTGTTAAAGTGATGTGAAACATTTATCTGGGTTACTAATAGAGAAACATTGCTGTGTCTGCAGGGAATTTGCTAAGACCATTTGGCGTCCATTCACAGTACGCTACGACCCCTACACCCAGAGTGTGGACGTCCTGAAGGACACCAACAGCATCAACAGCATGGTGAAAGACATCCGACATGAGCTGGACATTGTAGAAGACGCCCTAAACCGACTCCACAAACATCTGAAGGACTGAGGAGGGGTCAGAAAACACTATATGGAGTTTAATCAAGTTATAATTAAACAGTACTTGTTGCCTCATGATTGGCCAGACATATAAATGTTGTGTAAAGCTGCAGACTGTTAAAAAAAACTAACAGGAAAGTGAGGGATATGTACACGACCATCCAGCCCTAAGAAGAGGTTTAATCAAACAAGTAAAAAGACCCGTGCTGTATTTCCCCCAAAAAATCAGTTAAATAAGCATGTTAATCCCGACTGATGCTGCTGGCGTCTTTACACAGGTATGCATCACAACAATATGCTTAAATCTATATATTTGGCAGCATTTACATTTTATATTGCCAGGTCACTTCCATACATTTGTCCTTGTTTTCGTCTTTCATGTGTTTTTCAGTTCATGATCGTGAGTTGATATATTTTGGTTTTCAAAATGCTATCCATAAAAGATGACTATGTCAACTTCCTATATAAAGTCTTATGTGTGTCATGCATTTATTGTATTGGGCCTGAGGCTAGTTAAAGTCGAGTAGACTTACCTGAACACCAAACAAAAGCTTAGAACTTGGCTGTTCAATTTAAAATGTAATAAATGCAACAAGTAATGTGAGAATACATAATTCTATGATTGATTTCACTTATCATAACACAATAGTGGAGGGATAATGTCTTGCCTTAAGGGGTACCTTATAGCTGTAGTAATTTATTTTAAGTTGTATATGTTGAAAAGGAATCTAACTTCGATACAACCAATGTTAATATCTAGGTCGTCTCCGATACCGAGCTCCGATGCTGATAAGGCTCCGGAAAACGGCCGTCCTACCTTCAGGAGTAAACCCCCCAGAATATAAACGCAAGATCATCGTATCTGTTTAGAGGGGCAGCTAACAGCGTGGCCTCTAACACCAGCTGCCCGTCGTATCACTTATTTCAGGTACTAAAGCGTCGGATGTCCGACCGCCAGGATGGCAAAACGGAGAGTGTAGTGCAGTAGGTGTTGGTGGGATGGTAAGACCCCAGAACAGTATCTAAATTGCCCTTGGAGGAGAAACGTACAAAGTACAAACCAGTTTTATTAGGTATTTTAACAAAAATAGAGGATTTACAAGATCCAAAAAATAGCAAAAATAAATATACAAACGTTTTACTAGGACACAAGGTAAAAGTACAAAAGCAAGCCCAGGCCCAGGGCCCAAGGCCCAAGAGCCAAGACCCAAAATCAAGCCTAAAAAATGTCCCCCCAGCTCTCCCGTTTCTCTTCACTCGTCATCTTGTATAGTCTCTTCCCTCCTCCCTCTCTTCATCAGGTGTCATTCCCTTTCCTTTCTTTGAGTGAGAAGGAGGTCACATAGGTTCAACTCTTACTGAATGAAACAATTACAATTTAAAGTTAAAATGGAACAAATAAAAACTATAGTAATGATATGAAATTTTAACAAAAGTGGATAGGAAAATGTTTCATGAAAGCAGAACACATTGTCAATGTCATGTTTAGAATTTAGATTTATTTTAACTTCAATTTAAAATATGCAAACTTTATACTTTAATTTATTAACAGAAACAAACTTAACAAAATTGTCACTATTTTCTCTCATGGGGCTTTCACACCAACGCGGTTCCCGTTCTAGCTCCGTGCTAGAGCTTTTCTGGTTCGGAACCGATTTTTCTTTTCAGCCCCCGTTTTGTTCACACCGCCCTGAGCCCGACTGGTGCTGCCGCTGCTGCGTCTTGACGTCACCGTTTACGTCGCTGATTTTCTCCCCAACGGCGTTCACTACAACAACAATGGGGGACTGAGTCGGGTCGATGATCGTGTTGCTTTTAATCATACGAAGCCAGATTAAATAAAATAACGACTTCTCCAAGCTTATGCTTTTCTCCCGAGTTCCGTGGTTCATTGTTTATTAATGTGTTTCAGCGGCATTTACCGATCGCTGCAGTGCTTCTCTCCCACCGGAGTTTATCCTCCCGTTAGCTCCGGGTTAGCTCACACGGCAGTGGCCGCTGTAAAGTATTCACTGTCCGACTGTCACACAAGCAGCTGATACATATCCCCAATTCCCCATAAGTGAATGTGTGTCAGTCTGAATTGACGCTGTTTAGCGTCACAACGCTGAAAGTTTCTCTGGTATAAAATGGGTGATGTTAGCATAGCAACCTAAACTAACTAAACTGACTATCTTGACTACTTGTTGTTGCTATCCTATTGTGGCATAAGCCGTTTTCTACAGGCACATTTTACTGGCATATTTTTCATTATGATTCCGCTTGTGATAGTCGGACATGACAACCTGTGCAGCCAATGTATTGATTCCATCCGATGACTGCTATAATACAAAACAAAACGTCTGCCTGCTCTCCACAATGATCAATAACAGCGAACTGATGGTCAAAGTAAGGTACAAATAAACAGAATCACACAAAGCCTGATTGCGTTCTAGCAACCCAGTCTCACGGCATTTCGTGTTATAGTCACGAAATTTCATTTATTGATTCGTGTTCACCAACACGATTTTCCCCTTTTTTTCGTGTTACACAGAACGCAATGTATTTCTATTGGTAGTAGGTTGGTGAAGTATTATGGTGTGTTGGTGTGTTCTAAATAACACACTGTTATTTACTCAACAATAACACTCAATTATCCTTGTTTTTATTTATTTGTTTGATTCTATAATCTCTGGCTTTTTTGGAACTGAGTTTCAAGATAAAATAACCAGAAACAGACGTAGGCCTATAACGGACATTTCGAGCATCATTGCGATACACACCCATTGATATGAAATCCGAAAAACATTTGATTTTTTAAAGAAAATAATACTTTATTCCGAATGTGCTTGATTTTCTCTTTGGAAGTCATCACACGGTTCGAATGCATTAAATATCACACATCCGCCATAGTTATTTTTTTATAGAGCCCTGATTAGAAGACTTCTAGACAAACTGGAAGAACTGCCACCGAAACTGAATATGTGACGTGGATCATAAATATATCAGCAACATTTCTTTTCACAAAATACGTCTCCTCGCAGTATCAATAGTAATTCGGCTGACTTTTATATTTGATCCAATCGGTAGATAGGTTATATTTACACCATAACGGTGCACAGCTGATATAAAAGGACTTGTAGTTTTTAAAGATATTACTGATTTTCTTTGAATATAAGAATGTACCACCTAGTGGTTAAAGCACGTTATTGAATTATTTTTTTAACATGTTATATTTGATGAAAAAAAATATTAAGAGTACATACAAAATAGGGGGAAAGTAGAAGGTCAATGATAGAAATATGGAATATAAAAAATCAAGAATATACTGTAAGTTATCTCTACAATATAACAGTTTAGTGCCGGAAGTACAAAGATATTAATAGGAGGATGTGCAAAACAGAAAAACGAATTAACCTTTATTTAAACATTAAAGAATACTTTAGGTTAAGGTCTTCTTTTAAATAAGAAAAAAGCTTTGGGGGTATCTACAGATAAATATTAAGCCTGACAAAGTACTTAACGTCTAATATATTGCTTTCCTGCAATGTTAACTATGTTGAAGCACTTAATTTAACTTATATTATACATATTAATTATACTGTTATAAGATGTATGTAGATATTATAAGAAATGTGCAGAATATGACAGTTTAATGGTGGAGGTACACACACATATTGATAGATGTCTTGTAATGCACTGTTGAGGAACCTGCGACCCAAGTTCTTCATTCATTGCATAACTTCAATGTAGTTGTGTATATTATTACATTACATTCCATGTTACTTGTTACACGCTTTTATCCAAAGTGACTTACATACTCAATACTGTGGGCAATCCCCACAGGAGCGTGTCTTGCCCAGGGACACAACGACATGCTGACTGCAGTGGGGTTTGAACCTGTGACCCCCTCCCAACTCCCAACACCAAGACTATATATCCACTGCACGACAAGCCTCCCTATGATATGATATGACGGAGGCGTGAGGCGTTTGGCGTAGTGGGTTGTCTTTAGGTGTTCGGATCAGGGGGTCACAGGTTCAAACCCCACTGCAGTCAGCATGTCGTTGTGTCCCTGGGCAAGACATTTCACCCCAAATTGCTCCTGTAGGGATTGTCAACAGTATTGAGCATGTAAATCGCTTTGGATTAAAGCATCTAACATATAATGTAATATGTCAATAAACTTTAGGAAATCTTGAAAGGGATGTGCAAAATAGCCATTATAGTCTTTAATTAACTATTAGTAGAGAATAACGAGTAATGAATATATTTTATAGAGATCTGCAGATAAATGTTTAGTCTTCTCAAGCACCAACTATCAAATATCTCTCCTGATTGTTGGCACTTGACAATCACCTTCCCTGAATTTTACTCAGGTGTAACTAAAGTCTGCTTTAAGGGTTGTTTATATTTCACATCATTCATCAGAATCTGCAAAGTAACTAAAATAAATGTAGTGGAATAAAAATACCAGGTTAACCTCTGAATTGTTGTGGAGTAGAATTACAAAGTAACAATGAGCTGTCATGTGGGTATATATTAATGCTGCCCATTGTGGACACAAGCATTTTTCACCCATTTATTCATTATATGTTTTAAATTTGATAACACCAGTGTGTTTAATACTGGCAACTTCTAATTGTGGGAAACGAAAACGTTCCCAGTAGAGACGTCCCATAGAACATTTTGCGAAACACAATAGCCAGCATGTGTAGTTCGGAGGGAGGGTCTGGTCCCGTTCGAGTCCAGTTTTGGATAGTCTGTCGTGGTTTCGTTCGATTTCAAAGAGCTGTTTGACACTCAACGTAACCTTGGCGCACTGCCACTCCAACATCCAATCCCAGAGCTTGAAGATTAATCACGGGGTTTGCAGTCCCAAACGATAGCTGGGGATTATGGGTAGTGTAGTGTCTTCGGCCATCCTAAACTCCGAAATGTTTTTCGGATTTCATATCGCATTAACACCATATCCCAACGTGCATTGCGGCTAAAACATCCAATCACCGAGCTTAAACCATAGCTGAGGATCTTGGGTAATCAGTTCAGTGAGTGTGTATCAAGCCCACAGGAAGTGTGCCGAACTGAGGAAAATATTTGTTGTGGCTAAACGGCGGTACTACACTTCCGTATCAGTCGCTCGGCCCGGAAAGACTTTTTGCTGTACATGTGTAGACTCCGCAGTCTTAAAATCCCCACAATGCTTTGCGCACGGACCAATTTCCAAATCTTTGGCGGAAATCGCGCTCCATTTAAGGCGGGGCCTCGCATATGATGCGCACCTGCACAACTGTTAGCCTGTTCCACAAATATCCGTTTTCCGAGTCTAGGAAGGATTCCTGCCTCGCTTCTGAAGCAAGTGACTCGGAAGACATGTGCTACCAAGCAAGCGTCCTCGACATTGAGAAACACCCCCGGTGTGTATCGCAATGATGTTCGAAATTTCCCTTATAGGCCTACGTCGGTTTCCGGTTATTTTATTCTGAAATTCAGTTCCTGACGGATGCCAAAAAAGCCAGAGATTATAGAATTAAACAAATAAATAAAAACAAGGATAATTGTCTGTTATTGTTGAGTAAATAATGGTGTGTTATTTAGAAAAGAATAACAAATTAGAAGGAACGAAAGATTAAAAAAATATAGATTTCAATATTCTGAGGCTCTGAGCCCCATTTATTTTCCTAACGGACGGCAAAAAAAGTCTGACATTATACGGTTTGAAATAAAAACAATAATCGTGGCTTGATGTTGAGTAAGAAAATGTTTTTATGAACCACACAATTTCCGGTCTTCCAAGACCCGATCGGACAAAAAGATGTGGTGCAGGCACGAAACATACTACCAATAGAAATACATTGCTTTTAAAATCGTTCTGTGTGACACGAAAAAAAGAGGAAAATCGTGTTGGTGAATACGAATCAATAGATTAAATGTTGTGACTATAACACGAAATGCCGTGAGACTGGGTTGGTTCTAGTCACTTTTCTCAGAGCTACTGCTTGTTACAACTTTTATTTGCCGTACTCGCCTTTAACTGTTAGCTCAGGTTAATCTCGCCCCCCTCAGACGTAAGCGTGACGTATTGCTTCTAGACGACACATTTTTGGTGCTTGAAACAAACCTGATTCTGGAGCTTAGAGCCGGCTCCGCTGCAGTGTGAACGGGAAAAAACTGTGCTTTTCAGGCTCTAGCTCCGAACCGGCCCTGGAACCGCCTTGGTGTGAAAGCCCCATAAGATGTGTCGCTCCTGGATGTTGGACCTAAAATCATCAAGTCTGCACACAGTTCACTCTCATCCTGTGTGCATTGTTGTCCTCAATCATTGTAATCGTTGTCAAGGTGTCAAAAACGCCTTCCTAGAATTGTGGTTGGAACTTTTATGCTTTGCTTGCACCTTCTAAAATGCATAATGTGTATAGGTCAAGAGTTCAGGATGTTCTGTCTAGTTTCACATGTCTGATAAGACATTATTGAGACATACTGTACATCCTTTCCATCAAACCAAATTATAGCCAATTTAGCATTTTGTATCAATGGTAAGAGGTAGGTGAGGTAAAAGTGAGGTCTGTCACGGCCACTTAAACAGCAGATCTGTCAACAATGTATACATATATATAATGACATTTAAAATATTGTATTATTTAAATACATTAAAATGATACAATTCGGGCCACAATGTTCAGGGTATCTTATGCCATTAATCAGTCTATACAAATGGATGGTGGTATTAATACTAAAAATGCAAACATGTCATCACCTAGTTTTCTGCTATGCACTGCTCATACCACAAGGTGGAACCGTAACAACCACAATGGTTTCCGAGAAGCTACCCACAATAAATGATCTCATGTTAGGAAAAGCTGAGCAAAGCAACCACTCATTTGACAAGGTGGACAGCTATTTGCAAATATACTGTGTGTGAGTATACGATAATTAACAAATAGGCATATTAAGCAACTAACGCACTTACATGTAATGTGAATGCATTGAACTACAATTATCTTACAATGATAAATGATGTAGAGAAAGCACATTTCATGTGTGTTAGTCAAATTAAGCAGCACAGGCTATGCAGCGTATACAGCATTGCTCAAACAATTAGAGGGACTCATTAGCAGTATTAGTTAGTAATGACATAAAAATAAGCAAGCATAATCTTTTAAAGGGAGTCAATTAACAGTACATTCAACTGTATGTGTGGCCTAGTATTAACAGTTCAGTGGGTGCACACAACAGTGAAAAAACAATGGTGGTAACACCCTTTTGTGTACCTTAGCGGACCTCACTACACATAAAACATGTTTCACAAACGATGCACATTGTGAAGCGACAGTATAATGTTTTGCTTCTACAGGACGGAGTATAAATACAATGGAGACCCATATTAATAAATATTAATACAATTGTCATGAACTTTTTTTTAAATAACTTAAATGGTATGATTATCAAATGTGACTGAATGTGATACAAGTTATTTAACGAAGATAGTTGACATATCAGCTCCCCTATCAACAATACTGGTTCATATATAAATAAGTGCTAATTATAAAACTCATCAACTGTAAATATTTTTTCTTGATCTTTTTTAACCGACCATTACAGGACATAGTTATTGCCACAACAGAAACGCCCAATGGATGTGCCTCCAACATATGAAACTACAAATACTGAACTAAAATGTTGTTTTTGCTTATACAACTTCTTGGCAGTATCTGAATAAAGCCAAATATGAAGCCCTAATGCATATATTTTTGAAATATCTAGCCAAGCGGAGGAGGCACATTTTTTCATTAATTATATTTACATATGTTCATATATGTAAATGTGTGTATATACAAACCTTTGCTGCACTGCCATAGACACAGTGAATACAGATTAAATTCCTCTCTTTATAAACATTTTACCTTTCTGACATTCAAATACAATATTAAGTAAAAATAAAAATCTGCATTTAACCCATAACATCACTTTACCCCACAATCAAGAAGCAAATGTCTTGCTATTATTACTATGATAATTATTACAGCAAGGCCACAATAAATATTTGTAAATTAAAGGTCCCATCATATGCTTTTCTGGTTATTACCCGTCCCCTTGTGTGTTATGTAGCTTTGTCTGCATGTAAACGGTATGCAAAGTCACAAACCCTCAAAGTAGGCTACACCCTGTAGCGAGTAAAACTCTAACACAGAAAAGACGTGTCTATGCTGCCCCAGAAAGCCTCGTTGGAGATTTTTCTTTTTCCATTTTTTCTTCCGGGGCATATTTACGTTAAGTCCAAATGGACCAATTGGAACACAGTTATAGAACAATAGGCACACCCTCTGCCAGGGTTGACTCCCGAGCAGTTTAGGAGTCCGCCCTGTGAGGCTCCCGGTGCGGACAATGTGAGGTGGATTTCCCGCTCTGTTTCCCTGGATGCTGGATATTGACTAAATGCTGTGCCGGCGGGACACCGCGGTGCTCAGGCTGAACTCCTCTGAAAAGTTATTGAGAGATTTATTGGATTTTAACCCTTTCACAGTCACAATGGGTCAAGTCTGGCTGACTGTGTGATGAATATGGTCATTGATATGGGGCTGGATCTCTTAAACTGCCATGGCCAGGCTTATGACAACGTATCCAACATGTCAGGAAAATATAAAGGGCTGCAAGCTCATCTCAAGAAAAGCAACCCACTCATACATTACATTCCGTGCGCAGCACACTCCTGGAATTTGGTTGGTGTCAACTGTGTTGAAAATAGTTGTCGTGAAGCAAGCCAGTTTTTTGATATACTTCAAGCACTTTATGCTTTTTGCTCTGCTTCTACCCACCGATGGAATAAAGTGTTCACTGAAAACGTCATACTGACGCCAACATCTCTCTCCTGTACAAGATGGAGCGGCAGAGGAGACTCCACAAGAGCTCTTTGTGAGAATTACACTGCAATAAGAGGGGCTTTACGAACGTTGGTGGCTGATGACGAAGAACGTCAGGACACACGGCGAGAGGCCTCTGCGCTGTGTGGCAAACTTGGTAAACTAGAGACTGCTCTGCTGACGATATTTTGGGACACTGTACTGCACCAATTCAAGCTTACGAGCACTGGCTTGCAAAATAAAGACATTGACCTAATGACCGCTGTGCGACTTTTGGAATCGCTGCGCACTTATGTTGCATCACTACGAGGGACATTTTCGGACTTTGAGACATCTGCCCGGGCCGTCACCGGCGTGACACAGACATACCAGCACAAGACTCACCGTGTTGGTAAAAGAGGAGTATTTGATGACGAGACAGTGGAGCACGAGGTGGTACTGACTGGCAGTAAAAAAATCCAGGTTGAGACATTCAATGTAATTATTGACAGGTTGCTCTCAGGACTTAGCAAATGCCTGGATGCATACAAAGACATACATGATCACTTTGGAGTCCTATTTGACATTTGCTGTGATGACACTGATCTCCGCAGACGGGCCAATATTCTCCCCTCGTCATATCCTACTGACTTGGATAAGTCATTAGGAGATGAGCTGATCCAGTTTAGGTCTTTTGTCAGCACAGAGCCAGATACAACTCCTGCAATCAGACTGCAGGTAGTGCTTAAACATGGACTACAGACAACATTCCCCAATGTTTTTGTTGCGCTCAGGATTTTTCTGACACTGCCTGTAACCAACTGCGAGGGTGAGA